>NC_057412.1:41138748-41259209 GCF_019320065.1 Cervus canadensis
AGCTTTTTAAAGGAAAAGCACTAAGTATATTGCAATTAAGAGAATGAGTTCTAGAGCCAGACTGCTTGCCTTCGACTCCACTTCCTAGCCCTCTTTAAGCCTTAGCTTCTTCAACCTAGCCTCACAGGACACATGGTAAGCACCCACTCACCATTAGGCGTTACTGTTACTTTTCCTCCTTATTTTGTAGAAAGGTTTAATATAACTAACCACACATTAAGTTCTCAACAGTTATCATGATACAAAAGTCACATGGAGGTGTATATATTTTTTTTTTTTACAAAGATTTCTGCACCTGTTACATTTAGGAGTTGCAGGATTACTCAAAAAAAAAAAAAATATATATATATATATATATATATATGGGTTCCTCCATAAACCAAAAGATATATATGTATTTGCTATTTCTTCCATGTGCCCAGAGAGATATTCATCAGGAATGGTAGCTTATAAGCCATTTTTGACACTTAGAACTTTAAAACTTCTTAGAATCACAGAGTAGAAAAAGGACAGAAAACATCAGAGTCTCTGGTCCAACTTGTATGTTAGACTAGGAGTGATTTACATGGGTCAAATTAACCCCCAAGTTAACTTTCCCTAACAAGGTTCAGTGAGGGAGAGCCTCGATCTTTTGACGACTTTGGTCGTTTCAAAGCATTTTCTGGGAACTCCCTGATGGTCCAGTGGTTAGGGTTCACCACTTTCATTGCTGGGGCCTGGGTTCCATCCCTGGTTGGGAAACTAAGATCCTGCAAGACTGCAGAGTGGCCAAAAAAGAAGTTTTTTTTTCCAGTTTAACTATCATTTTACTGTTGATGTATATGACCTGTAAAACGTGTGTTTGCTTGTTTTTATATGAAGTGAGTCACTTGTTGTGTCTGACTCTGTGAACCCATAGACTACAGACCATCAAATTCTCTAGGCCAGAGTACTGGAGTGGGTAGCCTTTCTCTTCTCCAGGGGACCTTCCCAACCCAGGTAAAAGTATTCTTGTAGAACAAGAGCCTTTCATACTGGAAGAGATCATCTTTCCTTAAAAGATAACATTTGAAACAAAATACATCATAGCTATTGCTAATGTTATCTCTATAACTGCCATGGAAAACTGAAGGAGGGAGAGAGAGTGTGTGTGATTTAGGCAAAAATACTATTTTCAAAATGATTTTATATTGTTAAATTTCCATAGTGGTCTCTGAATCTGCTTGTCCTTAAAAAATTTCAGTCAAGTCTTGTCGCTTCCGTGGATTCATGATTACCTCTCCACTTACCCAGAAGGATCAGAATTTTGTATGTAATTTATTTCAGTTTCAGGATATATAGCCCTCATTTGGTCATTTGGCTGTTTCAATACATTCTTTTTTTGGTCATGCTTCACAGCATGCAGGATCCTAGTTCCCTGATCAGGTATCAAGTCTGCACCCCTTGCAGCGGAAGCTTGGAGTCCTAACCACTGGACCACCAGGGAATTCCTCAATACATTTTATATCTTCTTTTTTTCAGTCAAGTGTTAATCACTCAGTCGTGTCTAACTCTTTGCAACCCCATGGACTGTAGCCTGACAGATTCCTCCATCAATGGGATTTTCCAGGCAAAATTACTGGAGTAGGTTGCCATTTCCCCCTCCGGCAGATCTTCCCGACCCAGGGGTCGATCCGGGTCTCCTACATTTCAGGCAGACTCTTTCTCGCCTGAAATACCAGGGAAGCATATCTTCCTAGGTATGTTGATTATTTAGATCATCAGAAAGAGCAACAACTTACCAGGTCTGATGTGTGGCTTGTCAGGTGTTCTGGGCCTCATAGTAGTAGTATACAATCTGTGTGGTGCTGAAACAGAGGAAACTCAGATTTAATAACCAACACTCCCAAGCCCCCAAATGGAGATTCAGTACTCTACAGACCAACAACTTGTACACTTTGCATGGAAGCATAAAGAACATTTTTAAATCTGCAAGTATGCATTAGAGCATTGATGCTAAAGGAAAATGCATGTTTAGTTGCTCAGTTGTGTCCCCCTCTTTGTGACCCCATGGACTACAGTCCGCTAGGCTCCTCTGTTCATGGAATTCTCCAGACAAATACTGGAGAGGGTGGCCATTTCCTTTTTCAGGGGATATTCCTGACCCAGGGATGGAATCTGGGTCTCCTACATTGCAGGCAGATTCTTTACTGTCTGAACCACCAGGAAAGCCCTCTAAAGGAAAATAAAGCAAGTGAAAATATTCATGACTGGAAATTAAAGATGCGCACAGTCAAAGTAAGGTAGCCCTTAGGTAACATGTGTTAAGGATTAGTCACCAATTAGTCCATGTTTTCAAGGGCATTAATTTCACTACATGGTTGCTTAATATGGTAAATGTAGAAGTCAATCATCTACCCCTTCATCCATCCATGTATCTGTCCATCTGTCCATCAACCCATCCATCTGTCTATTCACATTTCTCTACCAGGGAGTCATTGTGGAACAATATTTTGCCAAAGAAGACAACTAATCATAATGGCAAAAAGAAAAATAGTTTTAGGTATGTAAGAATAAAAGAGTAGAAACACGTGGTCTCTATCAAATTGTCTTAGCTCGTGAACCTGAAGTGAATAAATACTCACTTAGTGCCATTCATTAAAGCTTTGTGTGTTAGTTACTCAGTCGTGTCCGACTCTTTGTGACCCCATGAATGGCAGCACACCAGGCCTCCCTGTCCATCACCAACTCCCAAAGTCTACTCAAACCCATGTCCATCGAGTCAGTGATGCCATCCAACCATCTCATCCTCTGTCATCTCCTTCTCCTCCTGCCCCCAATCCCTCCCAGCATCAGGGTCTTTTCCAGTGAGTCAGCTCTTTGCATGAGGTCGCCAAAGTACTGGAGTTTATAGGCTTTATGAAAAGGCAAAAAGACAGGACACTGAAAGTTGAACTCCGCAGGTCGGTAGGTACCCAATATGCTACTGGAGATCAGCGGAGGAATAACTCCAAATAGAATGAAGAGACAAAGCCAAAGCAAAAACAACACCCAGCTGTGGATGTGATTGGTGATGAAAGTCAAGTCTGATGCTATAAAGAACAATATTGCATAGGACCTAAATTCATCTTAGGTCCAGGAATCAAGGCAAATTGGAAGTGGTCAAACAGGAGATGACAAGAGTGAACATCGACATTTTAGGAATCAGCAAACTAAAATGGACTGGGATGGGTGAATTTAACTCAGATTATCATTATGTCTACTACTGTGGGCAAGAATTCCTTAGAAGCAATGGAGTAGCCATCCTAGTCATCAAAAGAGTCCGAAATGCAGTACTTGGATGCAATCTCAAAAACGACAGAATGATCTCTGTTCGTTTCCAAGGCAAACCATTCAGTATCACAGTAATCCAAGTCTATGCCCCAACCAGGAATGCTGAAGAAGCTGAAGTTGAATGGTTCTATGAAGACCTACAAGACCTTCTAAAACTAACACCAAAAAAAAGATGCCCTTTTCATTATAGGGAATTGGAATGCAAAAGTAGGCAGTCAAGAAATAGCTAGAGTAACAGGCAAATTTGGCATTGGAGTACAAAATGAAGCAGGGCAAAGGCTAATAGAATTTTGCCAAGAGAACGCACTGGTCATAGCAAACACCCTCTTTCAACAACACAGGAGAAGACTTGCACATGGACATCAGGAGATGGTCAATATTGAAATCAGACTGATTATATTCTTTGCAGCCAAAGATGGAGAACCTCTATACAATCAGCAAAAACAAGACCAGGAGCTGACTGTGGCTCAGATCATGAACTCCTTACTGCGAAATTCAGACTTAAATTGAAGAAAGTAGGGAAAAGCACTAGACCATTCAGGTATGACCTAAATCCAACCTCTTAAAATTATACAGTGGAAGTGAGAAATAGATTTTAGAGATTAGATCTGATAGAGTGTCTGAAGAACTGTGGATGGAGGTTTGTGACATTGTATAGGAGGCAGTGATTAAAACCATCCCCAAGAAAAAGAAATGCAAAAAGGCAAAATGGTTGTCTGAGGGGGCCTTATACATAGCTGAGAAAAGAAGAGAAGCTAAAGGCAAAGGAGAAAAGGAAAGATTTTTTGAATTTGAATGCAGAGTTCCAAAGAATAGCAAGGAGAGATAACAAAGCCTTCCTTAGTGATCAGTGCAAAGAAATAGAGGAAAACAGTAGAATGGGAAAGACTAGAGATCTCTTCAAGAAAATTAGACATACCAAGGGAATATTTCATGCAGAGATGGGCACAATAAAGGACAGAAGTGTTATGGACCTAACAGAAGCAGAAGATATTAAGAAGAGGTGGCAAGAATACACAGAAGAACTATACAAAAAGGATCATCATGACCCAGATAACCATGAATGTGTGCTCACTCACCTAGAGCCAGACATCCTGGAATGCAAAGTCAAGTGGGCCTTAGGAAGCAACACTACGAACAAAGCTAGTGGAGGTGATGGAATTCCAGTAGAACTATTTCAAATCCTAAAAGATGATGGTGTGAAAGTGCTGCACTCAATGTCAGCAAATTTGGAAAACTCAGCAGTGGCCACCGGACTGGAAAAGGTCAGTTTTTATTCCAATCCCAAAGAAACACAATGCCAAAGAATGCTCGAACTATCACACAATCGCACTCATCTCACACACTAGCAAAGTAATACTCAAAATCCTCCAAGTCAGGCTTCAACAATATGTAAACAGTGAACTTCCAGATGTACAAGCTGGATTTAGAAAAGGCAGAGGAACCAGAGATCAAATTGCCAACATCCATTAGAGTATCAAAAAAGCAAGAGAATTCCAGAAAAACATCTACTTCTACTTTATATGCTACACCAAAGCCTTTGACTGTGTGGATCACAATAAACTGTGGAAAATTCTTCAAGAGATGGGAATATCAGACCACCTTACCTGCCTACTGAGAAATTTGTATGCAGGTCAAGAAGCAACAGTTAGTATTGGATATGGAACAACAGACTGGTTCCAAATCAGGAAAGGAGTACGTCAAGGCTGTATATTTTCACCCTGCTTATTTAACTTATATGCACAGTACATCATGAGAAATGTCAGGCTGGATGAAGCACAAGCTGGAATCAAGATTGCCAGGAGAAATATCAATAACCTCAGATATGTAAATGACCCCACCCTTATGGCAGAAAACGAAGAACTAAAGAGCCTCTTGAAATGATAGAGGAGAGTGAAAAAGTTGGCTTAAAACTCAACATTCAGAAAACTAAGATCATGGCATCCGGTCCCACCACTTCATGGCAAATAGATGGGACATCAAAGGAAACAGTGTCAGACTTTATTTTTTTGGGCTCCAAAATCACTGCAGATGGTGACTTCAGCCATGAAATTAAAAGATGCTTGCTCCTTGAAAAAAAAACTATGACCAACCTAAATAGCATATTAAAAAGCAGAGACATTACTTTGCCAGCATAGATCCATCTAGTCAAAACTATAGTTTTTCCAGTAGTCATGTGTGGATGTAAGAGTTGGACTATAAAGAAAGCTGAGTGTTGAAGAATTGATCCTTTTGAAGTGTGGTGTTGGAGACGACTCTTGAGAGTCCCTTGGACAGCAAGGAGATCCAACCAGTCTATCCTAAAGGAAATCAGTCCTGAATATTCACTGGAAGGATTGATGCTGAAGCTGAAACTCCAATACTTTGGCCACCTGATGTGAAGAGCTGACTCACTGGCAAAGGCCCTGATGCTGGGAAAGTTTGAAGGTGGGAGGAGAAGGGGATGACAGAGGGTGAGATGGTTGGATGCCATCACTGACTCAATGGACATGAGTTTGAGTAAGCTTTAGGAGCTGGTGATGGACAGGGAAGCCTGCTGTGCTTCAGTCCATGGGGTCACAAAGAGTCGAACATGCCTGAGTAACTGAACTGAGACTATAGCCTGCCAGGCTCCTCTGTCTATGGAATTCTCCAGGCAAGAATAGTAGAGTGGGTTGCTACTTCCTTTTCCAGTAAAGCTTTAGGGATAAATGAAAATTACCTCTGGGGTCCTGCTCATCAAGGGAGGGTGAGAAAAGATCAAGTATTCATAATTCCCAGGGACCAACATGCCACCTTGTTACTTTCTGCTCCTGTTATCCAGGGCCTGACACAGTGTGAACCATTAATGATGACTTGTCAAACACATTTGAAAAATGAGTAACCATTGTAAGCAGGCAAATTCATGAGAAACTCAGCTGAAATATTTTTGCTCCCTATCTGTTTTCCTTTCCTTTCCTTTTTTTTTTTTAAACAAAGGTTATGTTGTTTATTTCCATTTCTGACACAAACCAGTACTCTGTAAATGTGTGCTTTTCTTTCTTCTTTCTTTATATTTTTGGCCACATAGCATGCAGGATTTTAGTTCCTCAACCAGAGATTGAACACTAGTTCCCTGCAGTGGAAGGGTGGAATCTTAACCACTGAACCACCAGGGAAGTTCCTCTATAAGCTTTTAAAGTGTGCATCCATCCTGGAATGTGTCTATCCTCATCTTCCCTCCTCTGCTTGCCTCAACATACCACATTGCCTCCTGCCACCAACTTTCTTGGTAATGCTTTAGCTAAGACTGGAAAAAATTTTTGTGCAAACTTTGTAAGTAGATTACACTGTTTCAGTGATTTTGTTCACATCTTGAGTGGGTATTTATGTAACCATAAATCAGCAAATGCCTTGCCTACCACATTAAAAAAAATACACCTGCAAAACAGATTATAATGTAGCTCATTTATAAACTTCCAGTATGAAGACTGATGAGCAGAATTTTGCCAAACTTCAGGCCAAAAACAGCAGACACGTACTGAAATTCTCTGTAGGTTTAACATAGGACTTTCAACATGTAATAGCTAGAGTGAACAGAGGAACTGATGTTATTTAAAAAAAAATCAGTTCTCACACACCCTAAAATATGTGGTGACGACTTGCAAATGTTTTTCTTCAATTTTCTTTGAGAGTGGTAGGGTTCCCTGTCTGTTGAACATACTTCAGCTCTCTTGTTAATTTCTTCAATGTTAGAGTGTCTTTGCTTTAAGAAATATAAAGAATCATGGCCCTATTAGTATCTTTCTAGAATATATATAAATTTTAAAACTTTAGAAAGAAACTTTGAGCAGAACACAGAAATAATCAGTACTACATTCATTATTTCTAAGCCACAGGATCAGAATTTGTTTTTTTCTTTTTCTGTAGTCTTTACTTATATTTTGAAAGAACTTTTCATAAAGGAGTTGAAATATAACAAGTTTAGGCTGTGAATTACATATCTCATCACCAGATAATACAGGGCCTTGAGAAAACTGCTTGAGGGTTTCAATTTTAAATTAAAAAAAAAAAAAAGATGAAGACACATTGTGAGGATGTAATATTGTAAATATCATCTCTACACAGCTTTTGGTGACTGATAATAAAAATACTTTTAAAAGATAGCTTCATATCTAAAGAGTTTTATAAAATTGTTTAAAAAGAATACTAAAAATAGTTGACAAAGAAAACATAAAAAATAGAGAAACAGGGATTATAGGAGAAATATTTTTAAGGACCTTTGTTTTGCCCAGTATTGGGGGAGGGAAAGAAGGGTACAAATTTCTCTGGGTGGCATAAAGATCAGAGGGCTGAAATAGATAATCAAAATGCCCCTGGAGGGACTTCCCTGGTGGTCCAGTGGCTAGGATTTCATGATCCCAGAGCAGGGGGCCCAGGTTCTATCCCTGGTCCAGGAACTAGATCCCACATGCCGCAACTAAGACCCAGCGCAGCCAAATAAAGTAAGGGTTAAAAAAAAAAATGTCCACAGGATGCCCCTGGCCAATGGATTTCTACCATGGCTTGAGATAAGAGGAGCAGAGGAGAGAAGCTTGAATATGTCAGGGTTTCAAATAGAGCTGCAGGAAATTGTCTCAGCAGACAAAGAAGCAAGAATGGCAGAGAGGGATGGTGCTGGAGAGCCTCCTAGCACATTTGTGCTGTAGGTTTTAGGCTTTAAGTTTCTTTGGAGCACTGGGGCCTCACTGCTGAGGGCCTGGAGACCAAAAATCACAAGGGACGGGCGCACAAATGGAGATCAAGAGGAACGATTTCATTCTCACAGCATCTCTCAAGTTGCTGTGGGCCGTCTTGTGCATCTCACGCCTACTGTTAGAAACATAACATGCCAAAAACAATACGATGGACCAACCTCCTCGTTCACAATGCTCAGGCACGCGTTTATGAGGGTTGGGTCAGGGTTGGGTCAAAGGGTGATCGAGGACACACAGGAGGGTGCTGTTGCTAAAGCTCACCCTCTACCCCCAAGCAGGGGTACTGGCCTGGGCCATGTTGGAAATGCATTCCTGGTGAGCCCCCTTTAAAGGGCCTTGGCACAAGTCTAGAAAAGTGTGGATCCCAGAGTTGCATAGGTTAGGCTAAGAATCCTCAGAACACAAGAAAATGATTAAAATGCAGTATGTAATATAAATATGTTAAGATAATTCATTGAATGATATCAGATCTTGAATATACATCCAATCAACTGTGAAATTCATCTATAAAGCCAAGTTCTAGAAGCAATTTGATAAAAATATTGATATTCCCATTAACGTAAGAGGAAGCAAAAACAAGAAAAGAACATGCCTATTATCTTTTATTCTCAATTCTGAAATTTACAAGGCTCTAAAAGCTGAAATCTTTTTCTCATTTGGCAATACAACCTGAAGAATATTTATCCTGCTTATTGTCAATACATATTTTCCTGTAAAAACATCAATGTGTTTGATTATGAGAATCCAGCTATCTTCTATTAAGCCAGACATTAAAGAAGTTTGCAAAACCACTAAAAAATAAATATAAAGATCAGTATGGGATATGGTTGCAATAGGATTGAACATCTGCTGTTAATGTCTGAAACTGATAATGAGGGTGTGGGAAAACTGCTATTACACTAGGCTCCTTACTTCTGTGTATATTTTTTAAATAAATAAAAGTTAACAAACAGAAAGGCAATAAAATAAATAATAAAATTAACATTTAAGCCATTATAAAAATGAAACAAATTCAAAAGACTTAGAAATTTTACAAGAACTGCCCTATACCATAACGAGTATTCTCAGTCATGTTCATTTAGAATAAGTACTGCTCTACTTGTTATAAAATATATCCCTTAAAGGTAGATATCTTTTATTATCATTTCCTCTTATTGCTATGTCTTTTTCTACCAATCCCTCCCTCCAGTATAACTGACAATTGAGAAAAATAAATTTGTCTTGCAACTCTTTAAAATTTATTTGCTCTCATTTTGGGGGGCTTCCTTCCACATGCTAGAGGTAGAAATGGGCAAAAGAGGGTTATTAAGAAAAAAAAAAGGAAAAGAAAAAAACACAAAAATATTTGAAATCTGCAACTGGTTACAATCCAAGTAAGAAAGAAGTATATAAAAGGGAAAGATATCTGAGACCATGAAGATGTGAGAAAAAGCTTTGTGTAGGCGAGTTGACTTCCCAACAAGCAGAAAGAAGAAATAATATAAGGAAACCCCAGAGCAAACCTTCCTGGATGTTTTAATATTAATTCATCATTAAAAATGATTTTCTTGTTACTAGTTTCCTTTCTCAGGCTGCAGTATCAATGAGCTCATCAGGTTCTGGAGATAGGACAAACAGGAAAAGAGGTAGAGAAAAGTAGGAGGAGAAGGAGGAAGGTAACACAGATTGTAATTTATCAGATCTGGAAAATGAGGGGAAAGAAGGTAAGGCAAGGAAAAAAAAAATAGGAGCTTACATTCTTAGTCATTATCATCAACTGCAAAGAACATTAGCATTCAAAGCAAAGCTCTAACTAAAGAGACTGTCTTTCCTACATTCAACTGGTAATCATATAAATATTACCAGTTTATCAAATACTTGGCTGATGTCCTGTACCTATGAAGTAAAAAAAATTTAATCTAACTCACTGTGATGAAAATTATGTTTCTTAAAGGAAAATTTTCTTCCTGCTTAAACAAAGAAGGAAAAGCTACTATCCAGAGGTAGGGAAATAGCTTTACCCTGAGTTGTCTTTGCCAATTCAGTTGTTCGTGGAACTTTCATTGTGAAGAGTTCTTGGGTAGACTGGTCTGTTTCTGCCGGGGAAAACACAGTAAGATGAATGACTTTAAATAAATATCATTAATGAACAAGTAAAAAAAAAACAAAAAACCCCACACTCTTTTCTTCCCCATGCAATGATAAAAGGGTAAATTGAATTTATAACTATGCCCAGTGATCATCTTATTTTAAAGTTACTGGTACATTTCAATAACTCTGATTTCTTATATTTACTGTCTCCTTGCACTATTATATTAATGATTATTATAAGGATCTCCAAAAGCTTTTAGTTCAGGATCAGTTTAATGATATTGGACTTGGCTATAGTCTTGGATATGCCTCCTGTCTTATGTATCATTGCATTCATGTTTCCTTCTATTTTACGAGCGTCACAAGTTATTTAGGTGAGCTGGAAAAAATAGATCATAGAAAATAATGTGCATTTATACCACATAAGAATAAATATTCTATTTATCTTACATGAAAAGCAAAGTTTATTGACATACACATTACTCCTAACAAAATAAACACCCCTATGTTATCTTGCAATAATTACAACATCATACTGACAGAGCAAATTATACTGTTCACTCTGCCACATACTGGATCCAAGGAAATATTTGGTGAAAATAATATGCTGTCATCTTATTTTCTGCCTGTTTTATAATCTAGATTCTGCTCATACATAATTGTGGTAGTTGGCCCAATAAACTAAGATATAGATTAAAAAAAAAAAAAAAAGCAAAAAACCCAGAAGTGGAATTTAGATAATTAACATATTCAGCAGTGGTTCTTGATAAGTACTTTTGACTTCCTCTCATGGGTAATGCTGACTTTGAGGGCCGATGCTATAATAGATAAATATTTGGTAATTAGGATATATTCGCTCATTCAGTTTTGAGTATTTTCCTTCAAAAAGGATTCCTTTTAAAATGGGATCAGTAACTTTATTTCACACACAAAGAATGGGTTTACCTGAAAAGGGATGAAGGGAGGAAAGAAAAGCCACTGATTTAAACATAGCCATGTGGGATGTGGTGACAGGCAGAGGAACCAGCAAACACAAGCTGGGAATTCTTGCTTTCCTGTTCACATTCAGCCAAGTCGCGGGCAAACTAGGGTTTCCCACACAGTGAAGACATTGATGCTGAACTCCTCGAAAGCATGGCCAGCTCATCCCAACCAGTCTTCCTGACTCATCCATCCACCTGTGTTTCTTCAGGCCACCCACATGTTCATCAGATGAGTCTGGCTACCATTCTCTGTATGTGCCTCTTCCCCATCTCTCTTTAACCTGAAGAGCCCTTCATACCTTTAACTCTCATTCCAACTGAAGACCTAGCATACATGTCACTTCCTCTGTGAAGCCTTCCCTGATACCCCCAGGTAGTTTTCTTGTTCAGTGTCCCACTAATTTCTCTATGATCTCATTGTAATGTATAATACGAGAGTGAATTCCAGGAGCTCTGACAACTGAGAACGTGGGTTCCAGTTTGGCTCTGATGTTAGCTCTTTCTATGCCTCAATTTTCTAATCTGTAAAATGGGACAGTAGAATCTACATCACACACTTGTAATGTGTCTTAAAATAAAAAAATGTGTGGAACACTGGGTAGCACAGAGGAAGCACAATTATTGCTAAATCCTGTCTTTGTATTAGATGGCGATCTCTCCAAGGTAAGGACTTACCTTTAAAGCGGTTGTATTTTGGGATTCCCATTGCTTAGCATTGCACTTAACACTATAAGATATTCAGATTTCAAAAATAAAAATTTTCTTCCCAAATACAGTTTCAAATATGGAAAAAGCAACAAGAAAATATAGCATTGATATACACTGGGAAGATTTTTTTTAATTTATTCTTTAATTGGAGGGAAATTGCTTTACAAGGTTGTACTGGTTTCTGCCACACAACAACGCAAACCAGCCATAATTATACATATATCAGGAAGATTCTTTTTCCAAAAAAGTAACTGAGATTTTGTTAAGATGTTTTAAAACATTCTCATCTTGTATTGGAAATCAGCATAAATATGAGAAGGACAAATACACAATTAATGTAAAAGAGTCAAGTGAAATGGATATCTTTTACAGTGATAAAAAGAGACCCTCTATTGTTTGGAATACCATGAACACAACGTACATACGGCTTCTTTAAGGGCAATTCCTAAAATGTAAAGTCCTCAATGGACTGAATATGAAAGCAAAATTTACCGAGAGTGGTTTGTAGTTCCTCTTGGCTAGTACTTGGTGAAATCATAGGAATCAAAGGGCTGCCTCGTGTCTCTAAAGGAGCTGAAAAGACAAGTAAGTACCAAGGCTGTCAATCTTTAGCTTCAAAAGCCAGCAACCAGCCAAAATAATATTACACGAGATTCTGTTACTTGAAATACAAAGAGGAGAACATTAAGTGGGTCATGGAAAAGAAAGTTAAGTGTGCATGGAACCTGTGGAATATCAGAATAATGGTTCTCAACTGTTTTTTTTTTTTCCCCCACCAGGATAGATAATAAACAACATTCAGTGCCTGACACACTCCATGACCCTGCCTGGTTAGGATGGGTATGGGTTAGACACAGTTCTAGGTCTGTCATCTGCGTCTCTCCCCTCCAAGAGAGCACACGGGATCACCCAGAGGAGAGGATATCATCACTGTAGCAACCATCTGGAGTCCGCTCAAATTTATTTTTAAAAATAAACCAGTGGCAAATTTTAGTATTTTGATCTATATAATAATTACTTTCCAGAGCCTTCCACAGCATGCTACTGTGTTGTTAAGGCCACAGCTGAGAACCATTAAGCCGGCAGAAATGTTAATTATATGGGCATGAGTAAGGTGGGATCGTTTTGAACACAGATAAATGAGGTAGGTGAGGATGAAGGTGGTAATGAGTTGTCTTAAGGTGGTCTTCAGAGCAAACCTTTAAAACAGTGAAACCACTGCCTTTCTATTCTGAAAAGGGTAAAAAATAATGAGAATGAAACAATGAAGAGGACTGAGAAGGGAGGATGTTTCAATGTGATTGTTTGAGAAAGGCCTGCAATCTTGATGGCAGCCAGGAAAATAATTAGAGTGGGTCAAATGGAAAAGCCATTACCTAGAGTTGTTTCTGGCAGATGGATTCTAAAGGTAACAGGTTGCAGAACTAGGCCAAAAGCAAACCAAAGAAATATATTTATGAGAATTACTACCTGGAGTAAATCTAGTTTCTGTGTCTCTACAATGCACCCATCTGAACATTTAAACATTCTCTTAGAGAATCAGAATAAATATAAGAAAATTCAGGTGACACCCAGGGAACTTAGTTTGGCTAAAACTTTAAAGTTTTCATTCACTGTCACTATGAGGAAAATTTGGGTAGGCACCCATATTTTTAATTTAAAAGTACACCCACATTTGGATGTAGTTATATTTACATCCTGAAAAAAGGTGAAAATGGTTGACTCAGTTAATAATTATATCTTATAACTTTAGCATGATTTCCTATTCAATAAAAACACTTTCAGGGAAAATAAACTAATTAGACCCTATTCCCTCATGGGGGAAATATGTTAAGCAGATTGTATGAGTAAATATTTCTCTAAAGAAATATTTAGATAGATATTTTCTATCTAAAATTTTCTGAGCTTCTTCTACATATCACCCTCATTACAAAAATATATTTGCCTCAAGTATATTTTTTGAAAAATACACTTCCTAACTGGGAGAATAAAACAGTGCATTTACCAGGTTCGCTCTGAGAGACTTCGGGGACTGGTTTATGGGGAAGGAGCACATCTCTTGGAACTGAAAGAAAAAGATTATAAATCACTGTGCATTCTAAATGCCATACCTGGAGTGAAACTCAACCCACAGACATAAAACCCTGGGAAGCATGAATGAAGTAAAGATATTTCACAATGGCCAAAACACTAAGGCAAGAAAAGAACTGTCTTTCCAAAATGGAAGATGTCAGTGTATTCGGGAAGGTTCTAGCAGCAGTAAAACAAAGTTGGTCACGGTTCATTTTGAAGATTCTATGGAGGGGAAAAAAAGGAAGAAAAAACTGATTTAATTAAACATAAGAAGGTTATCTCCCTAAGTTATCTTCAAAATAAGAAGTCAGCTTTTGTCTGAAGTGGCTAGCTGCCATTTGATATTCCTGCTAAAATTCCACCAACAGAAATAGGAAACATTATTTTAAAGAAATGGGCTGAAAGTTGGGGGAAACGGCAAGAAAAGCAAAACTCTTGAGGATCTAAAAAGAGAACAAAACTTTATTCTAAAAGGCATGATAGTTATGGGGAGAAAAATAGAGCAAAAGGAATCAGCCACTTGTTAGAAGACACCACATGTAAAGGTGATAAGAGTGCTTGTTAAGTAGTAAATGTTAGATAAATTTTGCCATTTTTGTCATTCTTAGTGATGTGGCTTCTAGTATAAGCATTAGGGACTCCTGGCATGAAAACAAGGGAGACAAATGTATGCTAAACTACAAGCCTACTCCTATTCAGTTCTGATCTACAGTATGTTTTTAATACCTGTGTCCAGTTCTACTTTGGAAAAATAAAATGGTAGGCTGGGAATTGATGCCTTATCTCTCATTGGGGAAAATATCAGGTTGACTTGCCTATTGTTAATACCAGATTTCTATGGCAAATCTCCTTTCAGGAACAATATAATGTATTTCTTTGACTCAGTTTCCCCACAAGGAAGTCCGTGTCAACCCTACTCACTCACTGAAAAGTTTTCCTACCACACTAAATTCATAAATACCCTTAGCTATGCAGTGTAACTTTCTTGCATCTTATATAGTCCTGGAGGGGAAAAAAAGTAGGATTCAGGCTAGAATTCTCCCTCTGAGAAAGATGAAGAAAAACCTTTTGCATCACAAAGTGGACAAGCACAACATTGCCATTTGTGCAGAAAAAAAGATCATATAAAATGGACATTCATTTTCTTTTATGGCTCTTGGAGATTACATTTAATGTGAATGTCACATCTGTTCTTAGTCTAGGCCACTGAGTAAGTACCGGTGAAATCACAGTTGTGGAATTTGGTCCATTGGAAAGAATGTGACTCTATTAGAACTTCTATGAGCTAAAAGATAACGACCAGGAGAACTTGAAATGTGGATTTTTGTTTGTTTTAAAAAGGTTCACTTCAGAAAAGATAAGTGGTGGACAAAGTTAGAGAAAACCTGTCATAATGGTGAACATTTCACCACTGCTAGTCTTTTTAAAGATTCAAGGAGTAAAACATGAAGAATTTCCAGCCGTAAATCAAACTAACTGTTTATCCATAGGGTGAGGGAGAAGGCACTCTGATGTGGCTCTGAGAAGGTCATGGCCATACAAAGCAGCCTGTGGTTTATAAACATCCTAATTGGCTCCAGTGCTAGACTGCACAGAGAGGAGGTGGGATTAAGGAAGGGAAAAGCTGGGAAGAAATGTGCTACCAATAAATCCACCATATTGTAAACACATTACCTGCTGCCTGCTTTAGTTTCCTGAGGAATTCAGACAAGCGTAATGTGGATTCCTGCCGCTGCCCCTGGCGCTTTTTAACCATGAAGTGATGATTTAATAACTGCCCTACCAGGCGTTCTAAAGCAGGTGAAATCAGTGGAAAGGAAAGAACCAGAAATATTCACAGGAAAGGGATGGGAATCACTCTCTTATTTGGTCAATGGCAGCTCCAAGAAATGCAACATTTTTGTTGTTGTTTTTTTCCCTATGTGGTGTTATGCTTTATATTAAATTGAATAAGAGCATGATTCTAAAAACCTAAATCTTCCATGCTGGGGGAAACTTACAAGTGTACTTCATGACAGTTTAACCGAGAAGGCAGTTTTGATTTCCTTATTAAAATATTTACCAATATTATATTTTAGACCCATTTGTTTGAGCCAAATTATCATTTACAATAACGAACAAATTAACTTACCAGTTATATGTATTAACTACCTATTTGAATAAAGGGCATCTCTTCAAAGAAAAATTCAACTACCAGAAAACAACTGTGAGTGGATGTGTCTGATACGGACAAAGGTGAATGAACATGCAAGAGTGTTCTGCCAGAGTAGATGGGAGAATGCAGGCGTTGCTCTCTGATGGAGATGGTGCACTAAGGAATCTTCAGTAAGGTTTGCCCTTGCAACAGCCTACAAGGATATTCTCATAGATAAGTGATATGCATAGACCACACACCTCCTTCATGTCCAGACTCCCACTTTCTTTGCTCTAACCTTGTACCCGGAGGCGCAGTCTGAGGGGCAGCAGGTGTCCTGCCTCCCAGAGACCACTTTCAGGGCTTCACTTGTGCTCCTGGGTCACCTTCCCTCGGGTCTCCTCTGGGACATTTCGCTTTCTATCATTCCTATTTTCTTCTATTTTTCTCCATTAGTCCATCTTTTCATTTATCTATGAATTCTTCCCTCTCCACCCATAAAACAACTCAAGTCTTCCAACATCCTAAAATCAATAACCAGTTCCTTGACATGGCTTCCCCTTCAAACAATCCCTTTCTTGCTCTCATTCCTCTCAACTAAGAACTCTGCCTCTGCTTTCTGGTTTCTTAACTGCATCTTCTCCGTCCACTGTAGATGGTCTTCCCTTTCACAGATCTCCTGCACCCATGGATCCATGAGGCCTCATCCATAGTTCTGAATATCACAATGTTCTAAAGACCAAGAAGCTTTTTTTTTTTAATTTTTTTGCTTAGCCTCTTTGACAGCAACGCCTGACTAGAACTGATCTAAGTCAATTTACGGTTTTTATTTATCCGAGGTAGTGTGACTGCTCATACTTCTCACTGCAGACTTACGAATATGCTTGTAATCTATGGTATCTGTGCTGTTTCACCTTTCCAAAGTCCGAAAATTGCTGAGTTCTGAAGCACCGGCCCACAGGTTTCAGGTGCAGGCTTCTAGACCTCCACTGTCAAGTCCAGTGGCCCTTCTGACCTCCTCCTCCTCACTGTTACTCATGGCCATCCTTCCCTGCCTGGCCTCCTGAGTTCCTCCTTCCTGGTACTCTCTGGTCGTTTGACAGAAACTTCTGCTGGCTCCTCCTTCCTCTATCCACTATTTAAACGTAACCATGTCCTCTAAGACTTTGATCTCTGATCTCTTATTTTCTCAGTCTGTACCTTCTCCTGGATGATATCATTCCCTCAAAATTTAAGAACCTTCTATACATAGTAGACACATAGACACATGGCTCCCAAATCTACATCTTAAATATTGACTTCTGTTTAGAAAGCCAAAAATTCATTTCAAACACCAATCCAACTGGCCCTCCAAACCTAGCACCTTATTCCTCCCTCTGTGTTCCCTGCCTTAGTTAATGGTATCAGCATCTACCACCTGTATAAGCTAGCTTCCCTGGTAGCTCAGTCGGTTAAGAATCCATCTGCAATGCAGGAGACCCAGGTTCGATTCCTGGGTGGGGAAGATCTGGAGAAGGAAATGGCAACCCACTCCAGTAATCTTGCCAGGAGAATCCCCATGGACAGAGGAGCCTGGAAGTCTACATTCCACAGGGTTGCCAAGAGTCAGACATGACTTAGCAACTAAACCACCACCACCTGCCTAAGCTGGAAATCACAGTGTCCTCCTTCTCTCCATGACACATTCAGTCATTGTCCACATTCTAGCAATTCCATCTCCAAAAGACATTTTAGCATTCATCCCTTCTTTCCTAACTGAAAAAATGCTGCAAAGTAGAGTCTGCCAAGAGCATTTGCAGGGTTGGATAGCTTGCTGAAATCTAGATATTTTTTTCCCCCCGGCTTGCTTCCAATGACTGAAGTCTATCCAAATATTTCTGCGGTGACAGAAGTTGCCACATAGCCAAGACAGCCCTTGGTACAGAAACAAATCTATAAAGAAGGCACAGCTCCGCTGAACCAGGCATCAGAGTGAGTCCTCTGCCCTGAATTTGAAAGCATTTCTCCAAGACAGATCAAAAGAAAAGCCAGTACTGTTCTGGCTCTGGACATGCCGTGTGGGCTCAATGTGTCTAGATTCCTCATTAAATACTGTAGTTAATTTGACTGAGTGACTGGATATTCTCTAAAGGGATAGCTGGATGAAAGCTGTGTTACGCTTAGGCACCTATGGAATAGAAGGGCTGTACAGAGAATCCAAGACTGACTTATTTGATACAAGTCTAAAAATTCAATTTGTCACTTCTGACATCACTTAGAATAAATTGAGACAAACATCATGTTAAAACATAACTATGCCCCGATTTCAGTACTACATTTTACATTTTTACAGAGCATCTGTCTCTCTTGGACTGCAAGGAGATCCAACCAGTCCTTCCCAAAGGAGATCAGTCCTGGGTGTTCACTGAAAGGACTGATGTTGAAGCTGAAACTCCAAAACTTTGGCCATCTGATGTGAAGAGCTGACTCATTTGAAAAGACCCTGATGCTGGGAAAGATTGAGGGCAGGAGGAGGAGGGGATGACACAGGATGAGATGGTTGGATGGCATCACCAACTCGATGGACATGGGTTTTGGTGGACTCCAGGAGTTGGTGATGGACAGGGAGGCCTGGCGTGCTGAGGTTCATGGGGTCGCAAAGAGTCGGACACGACTGAGCAACTGAATTGAACTGAACTGAACTGTCTCTCTAGGATATACCAGCACACATTACGTTTACATGTAACTTACCCTGTTTTCTGAGGAGCCAGTAAAAAAAGTCATGGGCTCATTAGGAAGCAAACCTGAGACTAGATACAACCCCCAAACTGTTTGAATCCAGTCTTTTAAACACTTGGGAGAAAACTGAAAAGTAGTAATGACTGCCTTATGTTTCCTCCTGTGGCATCACAGCCATGGACTAACAGGGGAACCCCTGAGGGACACAGTGGCAAGACCAACACCAGGTTTAGAGACACAAGTCACACTCAGGTTTGGAGACACTTGGAACTGGAGTCAATAAAATAAGCCTAAGGAAGGCTCCATGGGGAGCATTTGTGCCGTTATTCCAAGCTCAAACTTATGAGTTAGAGTGTCTGTGAAAAATAAGGTATTGATGAAAGTAAGGTAAATATTATTTAAAAAGAAGAAAGTTTAACTATATTACTTTAATGAGATTATGTCATATCAGAACCAATAGTATTACTTTTTCTAACGAAGAGGAAAAGTGATAAAATCACTCACATATACTGTTGTTCTCTCTAATGACTCCATCTCCGTTAACATATTTTTTCCACAGTTGAAAACAAGAAGTTGGCCTTTTGCCAGTGGGAAGATAAGCTTTTTTCTTATTGGTGCTTATAATATGACTTTTGCTTTTAGCAGTACAAATTTACATTCTGGACTTCAGGGCAAAAAGGCTCTTTGTGGACTCTCACCACTTGCAACCTCCTAACCATCCCACAGCAGCTCTCCACTTACATAACCAGGAAACCAAGAAAGCAAGTGAATTCACTTGCTTCCAAAATGCCATCAGTCCAAGCTACGGCTCAGAAAGCTTTGGTTCTAGGAATGTTTTATAAGCTTCTAGGACCACCTAAGAATTTATAATAATTGAACTTTTTTTTTTTTTTAAAGGGGGCAAAATCTGTAATATTGCTCAGATACTCAGGCTAAAAATTTGGCTTGGCTTATTAGTGAACCAGCAATGAACTACTTAGTGAAGCTAACAGTGGCTTCTTATGATCACTTGGGGATCTAGAGAAATGTCTGGGTCCTTGCAGTCCCCACCTTGACTTCTCCCACAAATGCAAGATAATTCCCCCCTAAGCAGGCAAAAAGCCTTCTCAAATGATAGGCAATAAATAGATCTGTAGCTAAAGAAATCATTTAGCATGTGTGTGAAAAAAATTTCTTAAGTAACTGCTCCATGAACTGGGAAAGTAGAATTAAAAACAGACCAAAAAACCTCTCAAACAAAGGAAAAAAAAGTCCTCAATGCTGAATAGTGTAAAATTTCTGAACCCAAGAAAATGGATAAACATCATTTTCTCCATTTGCAAAACATCATTTTATCATTTTTGTGGAAAAATCCTAATTCTTTATCTTATTTTGGTGAAATGTGAGCATCGCATAGTTAACATTAGTAGGTTATATTTTAGAAGTCAGAAAAAAAAGAAGCATTCTACCCTTAATTCTAGAAGGTTATTTTTTATAAGTCAGAAAAAAAGAGAAGTCTTCTACCCTTAGCATAATTCTCTGCCTTTGGATTATATCAATGTTTACATAAATAATGGAGCACATATGTAACTCTTATGAACACTTTGAAATGATTATATCATGCACGACACAACACAGTATCTGAACATAAATGAAATATGGACTTCATATCCATCCTTCCTCATGTTTCATTGCAGCAGAATGTGACAGTAGAATGCATTTGACTTAAACATGAAATAAAGCATTTACCAGGTGGCGTATAGGACACTTCTGGACTTGGTGATGTCTTTGGCTTCAGAGTAACATGCTGGAATACCTTAGGAGCTGAAAGAGAGAGCTTGGACCATGAGTCATTTGGTTTCAGCATCTCCCAGTCATGCTTAGCACATAAGATCTGACAAAGCATAAACCTGATTATTGCTTTTAAAAAAGGATTGAAATAGGAGTTACATGGAAAAATAAACCTTAAGGTCTAAAAGTAAATCAGTTAGAATTTCAAATACTTTAAGAAAAATGAAATCTGAGAAACAGCAAAATTTGAATAAGCATAATGGTAGGATGAAGAAATTTTGGAAATCTTTCAGAAGAGATAGCAATTAATCTGAGAGTACTCTTCTTTTCTTGGATGTTTGCTTGACTTCTTAAACCCATATTCATGCCTTTCTGTGAAGAATGAGTTCTGTAAAGTCAAAGTGGGACCCCAAAAAGCATGAATGAAAGCAACTTAAAGTCAGGTCAGCAACAGCAGAGAGAGAATGGGCAACAGAACGGAATGGCTGGGCTCACGTTCTGTGCCTCCCGTAATTCTTAGGCTCTAAATAAACCTTTAAATGACATGTTTACAAACTCAAACTGTCTTTCCACAGCTGTTCCTTTGGAGTAACAAGGTGCGAATGTAATAGATTTTTGTTTTGTTTTGTTTTAGTCCTGGGGGAGTGGGGGAAGAAAGGCCTACTTTATTTATATAGTTCATTTTACAACTTCAAAAATGCTTCCATAAAGACTATGCCCTTTGATTCTCACCATAATGCTGAGAGGAAGGAATGATCAGCTTCACTTTGAAGCCAGGCTGGAGACTATTGCCTGGGGTCACATGGTCATTAAGCACCAGCCAGGACTTGAACTGAACCCCAAGGTTCAGACATGATCGCTAGGTCCCAGCTCTTGGGTTTCCTATATCCCAGCTCTTCAGGTCACATTTTTAACTTGCTCATTTTTTAGGTGGACATAATAAACCTGTCCTAACTCAAAGGGTGCCTGTGAGAATTAAGTGTGAATGTCAAAATGATGTGAAAGCTATACTCCTATAAACATTTCTTTCCACTTTTGGAGAAACTTTACAAATTTGACATCGAAAGATCTGAGTATATTTTGCTTTTCACGTTGTTTGCCCCCTCAAAAATTAGGAGCAATTTTGATGGTTATAAGATTTCTAGATATAAAATTATTAATAACAGGATTGTTCACTATTACTTATGAACACAGGAATCTAAAAATCAAACCTATGTTTAATGATAAAATATTCTTGATGATTTCTTCCAAGTTTTTGATCCCACTATGTCTTCAAATGCCAAATATAGTAAACTTAAATATTGCTATCTAATTTATCAGCATAATTTAAATATAAATAAGGCAGCATGCCCAATTACAGAATTTCATTCTGAAAATCGTGATAGATAAACAACTGCATTGCTCTTTAGGTTGTACATGCTATGTTGGATGATGGCCTTATAGCCCAACAATAATAATTTGCAGTTGGTGTTGCACATATGAACAGAACATTCTCTCATTCAAATGGCATTTTGCAACAGCTAGCCAGATGTAAGGGGGAAAGTACTATGAGAGTTTAAACATTTGTCGTTCAACTATTGAGTGATACACATATATACATATGAAACATCCTTGAAAGACTATAAAAACCTAGGGTATTGCTGGGATCTATTAAGTAAAGCTCATATTCTCCTGGGTAAGAGAGATCCTAATTTCAACCACTTTTAAGAGGAATATGTAGAGTGAACAATTTTCCAAACCGTCCCTTATATTAGGCCACCCTGACAAAGATGGAAGTATCTGGATGGCAGCTACTTTCCAGGGGAGATGCTGATGGACTGGAGTTTGCTCGGTTGGGACAGAATCAGGATGCTCTCTTACAGTCTGCAGCCACTCCAGGGTTTCAGAGTTTGAATGGAACTACTGAGTGTATGCATCTATCCATTCTGAAGTTGCTTGTCAAGAAAGGTTAGCTAAAGGTCTAAATCAAAATCAAACAAGGTTGAAACTTAGAGTGTCATAATTGGAAACTAGAGCAAGGTCCTGACTTACTACATCGATTTTTGTAAGTACAGAGGACAGCTCAAAAAGATAAAATAATGAACGCCTTCCTTCTTAGTTCTTATCTCCTTTACTTTTTACAATGTTGCTAACCAGGGCTTTATAGCCTCAATGTTTTAACTTCCAACACATCTTATTTTTCATCTCTTCTCTTACTTTCCAACATTCATTGTTTTATGCTTTCTTATCTCTTTCCATTTCTCCTTTTCCTACTACATTTATTCTATTCTTTATATTCACATAAAAGGTTGAGAGCTTCCTTTCATGACTTTATCTGTTGATTTCTTAAAATTAGATTTTAGTTTCCTATCCACAAATTTAATATACTTGCTTTAAAAATTCTTATTCTATTTATTTTTACTTATTCACTAATTCCAATTAATTACCCCAGCATTTCTTATATATTAATATTCCAAATTTATTTCCTGTTATTTTTAAATTTATTATTCTTTCAGATGATTGTTGCCTTGATACCTTCATATACTTATGTATCACACCCATATTATTTTTTAGCAAAGTTTTAGTAATTAAATAAAAACACATTTAAAAATACATTAAAGCAGATTGAAAATCTTTAGCTAGATGTGGTACCCAGGACTTTCTTTTAAGGAGTTTTCCTTTAAAGAAAAAATAATGGGCAAAATTTCTCTCAAAAATATAATGGAAAATGTTAATATCTCTCAGGTATTCAGGATCATTCCCAAATCTAACAGTTCTTTTTTTGTTCTTTCAGTAGGGATACTGAGATGTGCTAAAGAATCTGTGGTGGTAATTCAGAGCTATCACCTGGATCAAGCATAATTTTGATGCTGCTAATATTTTCCTTTCCCCAGATCATTGGTGATAGCTAGGGTTCCTTTTCAGGACACTGGGTAGGTGCACTTCATATACTTTTTGGAAATGGGCCATGTGTAAACAAATTTAAATATAGATGATTGGCCTAGACTGTAAGTACCTTGACCACAGAAGGGTGAAATTTTGTTTCACATTCCCAGTGTGTAGCCCATTGCTTGGCACGTAGTCAGCATGCAATAAGTATTTGTTGAGTGGCTAACTGATGAACTAGTTAATCAGCCACTTAAGGATCAAGGTGAGACAGTTTTAAATGAGGAGGGGAGAGTGACAGAGGACGAATGGCAGAGACCAGGCATGACTGGCTGTGTGCTTAGAGTGGGCGTCACTGGGGAAATGTCTGGAAAAACTGACGGAGTCCAGAGGCTGGATGAGGAGGAGAATAAAAATGGATGTGAAATGCTGAGAATCTGCAACTGATACAAGTGAGAAACCAAAAGGAGGGAAATATGAGCTTTCTTTGAGGTATGTGAGGTTTATGGTAGCCTGAAACGAAGATCTGCCAAGGCTGTCACAGGAAACGAACAAGATCTTGGTTAGAAGTCAGGGTTAATCACTCAAGTAAGAACTTCCGTACTATTAAAAAAAAAATAGTTTACGATGACTCTTGTTTAGCTCCTTTCCAAAACTCATAGCAAAACAACCAAAGCCATATTATGTAAATATTTTATAGGAGAAGATACATATTAAAAATCTTCATGACCTAATGTTAAATAAAATTGACTGAAAGGCCAAAAAATAATTAGGGGACTGGTGGGGGAAGGACATTCAAGTACCATGGAAGGGTTTCTCAAACTAGGAGAAGCAAAGGGAGTAGGCAGGCTATTTTTTTAAGAAATTCCATATTTCTCTATCCCCTTCTCAAATAACATAAGGGTAGGGAAGCTTTCTGGAATAAACCATTTTAATACTATACTTTTTGATAAAGTCTAAATATAAATATTTATTAGGTTTCAAAGGAAGACTTATTATATAAGTGTTAAAAACCTAACTTGCTATATAATTCAACAGAGTAACTCCGCAAACATCAAACTTTTCAGGCCAGAATATAAAATAAACATTTACCTGATTGTGTTTGTGGGATTCTTGGACGTGGAGATGTTTTTGGTTTGGGAGGAGTTCGTGGTATCTGCTTGGAAGCTAAAAGAAAGGATACAGGTTCGGAGCTCTTGAGCTTCTCAAGAATAACAGTACCTAACCTTCTAGGAGCTCAAAGACGTTTGTTGAGGGACTGAAGACGTAAATGTACAGCAATTAACATAATTAAAGCTGGCAAAGAGCAATAGAATATAAGAAGATAATTTTCTTATTATAATAGAAAACAAAACAAGAAGGCACATTAATATCTAAGATACTCAGCTGGCAAATGAAACTGTTGAAATTTTGGGATTATCTTCTTCAAATACCTATTAAATAGGCTAAAAATAAATTTCACAATAAAATAATTCATCCTTATTATAAGTTCACATCGCAGTATCACAGTATCCCAGTATAATATTTTAAGTACAAAAAGAAACAATTTCTTTTAAATAAAAAGCACGTTACATTCCACATATACCTAGAAGGTGAATATGTCTCAATAAGAAAGTTATGGAAAAAAATTAATCTTGTTAAAGAAAACATAATTTTTATTGGTCATATTGGGGAAGAAAAATTGAACAGAAATTGAAAGGATGTATTATTGAAGGAAGTTATCCCTTTGCTGGGCAATTCTCAAAAGAGTTCTAGGACATTCAGTGTAAAAGTCAGTTTCTTCACTAAAAAAATTAAAGGTTTATCCTGCTGGAGGAAAATAATGATCAAATGCAAGGTCACAGCTTGTGGAAACACCTGTTTGGTTGGATGAAGTGTGTCTGAGATAAAGAGAAACAAGAGAAACAGATGGTTTCCAAGGTCATGGAGTTTCAGACCCTTAAGAAAAGCTTGCTGAAAGTAAGAGTTATTAGATAAAAGAAGTTGAGTCTGTAGAGACTTCTTCCTGATAATTTAAATATACAAAGCATGCAATGGTTTCAGGGGAATCTTCTCGCCTGTAGAAAGAGGAACAAGATATGTTGGAGATTATACTGGTTTAGGAGCCAGAAATTAAGAACTCACTTTGCTGATCACTTGGTCTACAACCTTGGATTCTTCATCAAAGGTAAAAGGGTTTTTAAGAACCCTTCCAATCCTACAATTCTATACTTTTACAGTTTTCTTAGTCTTATGATACTGTGACTCTGAATTGCTTTGCTTGCTGAGGTTCATACTGATGGGTTATTTGCATTCTTGGGGTATAAGAGACCATCTGTAGGTAAAGGTGTGTTATGAAGCAATTCTATAAAAAATAATTCAGAATGAGATTGGTATCACTGGTAGTATCTGCAATTAAATATTTCAATCATATTAATAACCACAGCTATTAAAAAAAACTTGAATACGTTAGCGATAATAGACACAGATTCAGTTAATACAGTCAGTGTGGAATTTTGGTAAAATTAAACTGTAGAGTTTAATAGTCAAAGTTTAATGGGGTATTCTGAGGACAATGAGTAAAATTAATATCCATATCTCCTTTGGAAATAGAGCCATATAAAATAGTTTCATGGCCATCAAAATACAAGTTTGAGCTTATATATGATAAACTGCTGTTCTGAGGGAGCCTGTAGACACTGAAAGACTTTTTTCCTTGTAAGAAGAAGTACATTTAGCTGTCTGCATTGATGCTTTGTTTTCCTACATTTCAAATTCTACCAAGGAAACCCTTATGACTTGCCAACCAACTGGTGTGATTTCAGTTTCTCTTATTTGTATCCAGTGAAGTGGCCAAGCTGCCACGGGAAGGAGCAGAAGAAAGTAGTAAGGTGATAGCATTTAAAATTGGGATAGAATATAAATGTTCTTCTCCAGAAATATTTCTATTTCCTATATGAAAGACTTGTGGAATAGCTGAGAGGTGTGTTTCAGTTAATCCTAAATGATACTCACAACACTGCTATGGGACTGGTTACAGATTATGGACAGAAAGAGGAATGGGGCATCAGAAAGATATGATTGCCCATCAAAGACTGTGAGCAGCAATTATGGCTTCCAACAGCTAGTCATAGTGCCCAACTATCATCTTCCTGTTCTTTAAGTTCTGTGAATATTCACCTTCTACATGAAATACGAAACAATACATTTACCCAGTGTGGTCTGAGGCTCATCTGGGTTGGGTAGAATTACAGTTTGGGGAGGCAGAGGTGATGTTTCTACAGTAATTGAAGGAACGTACTCAGGGTTACTATAGTGCTTCATGCACCTTTAGTACAGAAAGGATGGTAACAAGTAGATTTTACAGAAAAAAAGAAAATTTCAGTAAATACTACTGTTACTTCTTAATAATGTATTTAGTTAAAAAACTGCTTAGAGATGTCAGGTTATAAAATACTTTCAAGGTAAGCAATATCCTTACTTTTTAAATCATCACTCCACACTAGTACCTCCCCCAATAATGCTAGAAAGATATGTTCAAGAATAACCATAAAACAAAGTAATAAAAACTGTTAAAGCATGAGCCATTCAGCACCACTGAATTTTGTTTAACAAAGGAAAAAATCAAACAAGTAAATCAATGTGATGAAATAATGACTGCTAATGAAGTGTGTTGCTAGGTCAGAAGGTATAAGTGGATCATTGTACAAAAATATATTATCTGAAATATTCAACATAATACCAAACTGGCAGAATGTTCAACCTTAGGAAAAAGATGCTTTAGATTTGACAGCTTCAGTGACTGAAATAGCGAGAGGCCAAGATCTAGATACAAAGCTCAATGAGAGAAGACGCTTTTTTGGACAATGGTTATGAAGAGAAGCATCTGGAAAGAAAATTAACTGTGATGAGGAAGGATGATGTTGCAACATGGATTCACAATGAAGGAGAACCTGGGTTTTCTGGTGATGGTGACAGTGAGGACAAAAGCTGCCGGGGTGTATCATTACCTAGCGTGGTCTCAGGTGGTTCAGACACATGTGTAATAGATTCCACAACTGTATCAAAACAAAGGAGAACAATTTTAAAAACTGTAAGATGTTAAGCTGCAGTCAAGTATTTCTCTCTTGAATATCAACCACAGTCTCTTGGGAATCTGCATCACATTTTTACAGATAGGACAATGGGTTAGGATAAGAAAAAAGCAATCTGAGAGGGATGTCCTATTCTATAATCCTAAACCTCCAACTTTCATTAACTGTCAAATGTTATTATGCCTCAATACATAGACACCACAGAGAAACTGAAATTTATTTCTGTATTCCGAGTCAATTATCATTTTAATTTTAGGAATTCAAGGATTTTAGAAGCTATGGCTCTTCAAAGCTAGTGAACTGTAGAACAAGTACCCCAGCTTGGACTTCCATTTTCTATGAAAAGTAATAGATACTGATTAAAATATTTTGAATAAAAGAATCAAAGCATGAAAACCTTTACCACCTTCTGTCTCTGGCTCCTCTGGCCTGAGTGGTGCTTTGGTGGTGGAATAGACATAATCTATTTCAGTTGGTGCTAGAGAAGAAACCAAATGGTGGGTTAGCAGTGGGCAACCCATAGTACCCACTATCATGGAACACTGTTTAATTTGAAAACAGAGGTTAATTATCCTAATTAGATAATCTATCCTAGATAGATTTGTGAGGATAAATAACATTTAGGGAGAATATGAAGATGACTACAATTTAAGAGGGCGGAAACGAAGGCAGGGTGCAGTGTGGAACACACACACCAACGCACACACGAACTAGCATGATCTACAGCAGTTTCCACCTGGAGCAAAGCAGATAACTTCATCTCCTTGCATATTTTTGTTTAAGGATTCCAGTGAGAAAAAGACATAGAGTGAGTTCTTTGAAAGCAAGAGGATGCATCCTAAAATGAACATGAAAAATAGGATGTGCATATTTGCATTAAAAGAGTGCTCAGAATATTAAAAAATGAACTTTTGCATTCAGAGTCAGAGGGAACTAGGTGAGGAGATTGTGAAACTTGCAAGGCAACATAGCGGGCACTTGCATAGTGTGCTGTAGATAACATTTAACTGTCAAGATCCACTGGATGAGCACAGGCAAGATGTGAGAAGCCATGAAATGCCACGAAGCGTGAGGACATCCCAAGATGACTTCCGCAATGTGATGGAAAAGCACATACACCTGACTTCCCCTTGGGGAACATTATTACCTATAGCTTCCTTTGACGACTCAGTGCTAAATGTAAGCAATTCCAGGACTTCAGAAACTAGCAAAAAACACAAAATGGTACAATTTATCAAGGATGACTTGCTGCAAGCATTGAATAAATTCACACAAAGTATTTAGACACGTGACTTGTACTTTAGTCAATGTGAGCAGTGACTATAATAACAAGAGTACTATTAACCCTAATAACTGAATCATAATACTATAAGTACTGTAGGTTATCATTAACAACCATACCTTGTTCCATCAACATAAGCATCCAAATGCCATTTAGCTAATTAAGAGATATACAAAGGGGATGAAAAGAAATTATAATCCGGTTAGGAAAAAATAAAGATCTGGTGTTTCAAAATTAGTGTCAGAGGGTTGCAACAGCATTAATAAGCATAATCTTAAAAATTTGTTTTTAATTTTGAAGGGCAATAATGTGTAGGTTCATACTATGTAAGGTGAAATTTTGTTATCTTCACTGAAGTGAGAACTTTCTTCTTTCTTAAGGGTCACAACTGAATGAGCATTCTCTTCACATAGCAGAACACAAATTTAGCTTACTACTAAAGAGAATCACAAGTTTGTAACTTTGTGAAAAATAAAGGTAAAGAATAGAATCAGTTCTTCTAAGTGGTTTTGTTGACTACTTAATCAGATATGTGATTATTCTGTTATAGAGTAAACCCAATGAAATGAAGGTAAGTATTTCTATACAGTTGAATAACAATTAATATGAAAAGAATGTATTACTAATTTGCACTTATTTGCAATCATGGAAAGAGCATGTACCATATATAGGGTTGTTAAATGTGTATTCTTTTGCATTTTTCAATGTGTGGAAATACAATACTCGGGGTGTGTTCCCTGAAGCTCAATGGTGTCCAGACAGATTAAAGAATCTATTTACCAGGCTGACTTTGGGTCATTTCTAGGCTTGGTGATATCACTGGCTTCAAAATAAGAGTTCGCAGTTCAGGGGGAGCTGAAAGAAGAGGGTCTAAGTTGTCAAACTAATTATGGATAATTTATGTCACAGAATTTAGACAAAGGTAGCAATACAAAGACCTTCAGAATCACAGTGTTATGAATAGGCATGCAGAGTTTGCATTATTTAAACCAGAGATTGGCAAATTATGCTCCCCCCCCAAGCCAGCCCTCTTCCTGACCAGTGAACTAAGTGATTTTTACATTTTTAAATGATTGAAAAAAATTAAAAGAAGAGTGATAATCTATGACGTGTAAAAAATGGTATGAAATTCAAATAAAGTTTTGTTGAAACACAGCCACACGTACAAACTAAAATGACTCAAGGCCAAGATGTAAGTGATATACAAATATGCCTTGAATCATCTTAGTTTGTATGTGTGGCTGTGTTTCAACAAAACTTCAGTGGCTTCAAGCTACAACAGCAGAATTGAGAAGATATAATAGAGACTGAATGGCCTCCAAAGCCTAAAATGTTCACTATCTAACTGTTCACATTAAAAAAAAAGAAATCACTGATTTACTGATCCCTGATGTTAATTATCCTTTTAGAAAAAGCAACAGCCTACTTGAAAAAGTAAGGGTCTTAAAGACTATTGTGTCTGAATCTATATTTCCACAGGGGCTTTCTAAGAATGTCTTACAGCTGATTTCAAGACAATATTATCAACAAAATATTCAGTATCATCTAGGAGTATTTTGTTCTATGTTCCAGTTTGACCACCCCCTCAGGAACCATCAATATATGTCAAAATGTTTTATTTTCTTGTTCTCACCATTCCAACCACCAATTTAAGTCTTAGCTATTTCAAATCTCAACTATTCCCTGTAAGACCACAGAGAACCTTGATTCCTTTAAATGTTTTCTTTCTATATTTTTAATCAAACAAGCTTATACTTTTGTATAAGCAAATTATCTTTCATCTAAGAAAAATTCAAGGCTCAATTCTTCACAATTATATTGTACTTTAAGAGGTAAAACATGTCCTTACATTTTTATCTCTATCTCTGTTCCACACCCCACTCTGCTCAACTACTAACATGGTGCTGGGACCACAGGGGGCAAGGAAATGGCTGTTTAACTAAGACAAAGAGGCAATGCTATTTTAAAAAGGAATTAATGAAACAGAATGCTAAGAGAGTTGAATAAGACGCATCTTTTGTTAGAGACAATTCTTATGCATTTGGCTACCATATAGATCTCCTCCAACCATGAGCATTCTGGTCCATGTGCAACTGTAGAAATGCTACTTTCTCTCTTAGACGGCACAGAGGTGGGAAAAGCAAGTTAGCAAGCCATATCACTGTCACTCTTGGGACCCAGCTGCAATGGGCTGGAAGGACTTCTTGAACTAAAATCCATAGATTTTCTTGGTTTCAACTGTGGAGCTTTGAGAAGTTTAAAGTTTGTAAGAAGGATGTTCCCCCCACCCCATGTTTTGAAACTAAAGGAAGAAAATGTTGAGTTGCTATTGTATTGGTAGGTCTAAAAACCATCAACATTGAATGTGGACAAATGTTTTCTAAAATATTAGATTTTCTTGGCTTTACTGCCTAAGTTTGAAAATTTTACTTTACTGTCCAATTTGTTCTTATCACTGAGGGTCTTTCAGAGATCAATAACAAAATTTGTTAAAGATATAGATATTACTATATATAATTAGATACTCAGATTCCTACTTAATGATTAAGAATCAATGCTAAACTGTGGTGGAGAATAAGGAATAGTCAAGTTCATTAATGATGGGTAAGCCTGTGAATTACATTCACTAGAACTGTCTCTTCCAAGAAGCAACCTTTTAAAAATAATTTAATAGGGAAATCATTCCTTGAAATAGGAAGAGAATAATGAGAATATCACAAAAAAATCTTAGAGAGTGGTTCAGAGAAATTTCATGGTACTGAATTATCACCATTTTATAGATCTACATACCAAATAGAAGGGGAACAATTTGGGCTTCAGACTCTTCACGGAATCACATAATGAAATGCTAAAGGGGATTTCATGGCAGATAGATTTCCTCACCTGGATCCAGGGACATCTGTTACAAATAACAGGTAGCCCTTGAATTAAGAATCCTGACTACTTATAAGATGAAACATGAGACAGAATTACAACAGCCGTCAAAGGAAGCAGGAGCAACTCTGGCCATGATAGTGATGGGTTGGGTTTTTAATGAGGTCACAAAAGTCATTACCTAATGTTGCTTCTGGAGCTTCAGAGCTATGAATAACAGGTTCAAAGCCTGTAGCAGAAACTAACCAAAAGCAACAAGGAGAACATAAGAAAGTTCAAACACATACATAGAAAGTCTTAATTTTTCTTTCAAAACATTAGTTTCAAATGACGCTTTTTTAACTTTTATGAATTCCGAGAAAGCAAATAGTCTCTGAGGCTAGAAGCAATTCCTTGCAGAAAGTAGGTACAACCTTTGAACTCTGCTATGAATCTTAGTATAGTCAACAGGAGACTGGCCTAGGTGTTTGATTTTCTGATTCTAATATGGAAGCTTGCATTGGAAAATCTGTTTAGGCAATATACGTTAAAAATATGTGAAAGGAATTTGTTGCATTTCTTAGAAGTTGGGAAAAAACCTATGGTTATATATTATAATAGATCATATGTATGTTTAACTGTAGATGTATCATGAGTAACTATGTGAGTATTGCTACAAATAAAAGTGACCAAGAACTTCATCCAAGAAGCAACTGCTAACCATACTACAATGCCTCAACTCTTAGGGAACAGGAAGTCTGTTGCTTTCCATCAAAGGCACTGCTTTGGGACCCCACATGGACACATTGCTAGGGTTTACCCCTCAAACCATGGAACAACACGTTTACCCAGTTTGGTCTGAGGTGCTTCAGGGCTTGCTGTGGTTTTAGGTCTGGGACGTGGACGTCGAACTCGTGTTGTTTTATAAGCTGAAGGAAGAAATATTGGATTAATACTGGATTATTATTATTCTAGTGAAGGTGGTATTGGAAATAAGGTTTTAGATTTTCTAAAATATGTTTCCTTGAAATTTAAGGCATATATTTTTAAGATCCAAATATTTTTGCCTATTTTGTTCATTATTTTATCACAGAGTCTTGAGGTGAAACTTACACATAAAATTAAGTCAAGAAGAGGAGTCTTATAAATCTCTAACTTTAAAAAAGGTAAGGACTATCATCAAACCATAGGTAGTTCACAGTAAGAAATTTAAATATTCCCCCAAGCCATGGAACTACACATTGTTACGTTTTAGCTCATCTAGAGAAGATACAGACATTCCTGACTGCATTTGAAGCTCAGCTTTAAAAATGAGCCCCATTTAGACAAAAGTAGTACATGATACAAATTCAATTAAGGTTACACAGCAGAAAGATACCCTGACCTAATCCCATGCATATCTTTTAGAACAACAGGCAACTTCTTTTAGAGTCTTCAATACTCTTATTGAGAAGAATAAACAAGTTGCAGAACAGCAGAGGATGACAAGATAGTCTTAAGAAGCTAGTGATAATGTGATGACGATGAGGATGATAATGATAGAATGCATTGATAATGGGCAGGAAAAAAATGTTGTGGAACACAGAATATCATTACCTAATGTTGTTTCTGGAGCCTTGGTTGTTCGAGTGACAGGTTCAATGACTGTAGGAAGAACTAGCCAAAAACAATAAAACAAACCAAAGAGATTTCAAAAATGTACTTGAAGAGTAAATTCAGAAGCTAGTTTTTAAGCTTCAGGACAGAGAGAAGAGAGACACATACTTGTTCTTTGCAGATCTGACCAAATTATGGCCAATATCCATCAACCTCATAAGTCAGGTTATGCACTCTGTTCAATATCACTGTGGTCAACAAGAAGTTCTAGATGTTTGGTTATCTGACCCTTGCTAGTATGGAAGACTTTGCTAGATGAGATTTTTACACATTTATGAATATAAACATGTTAGACTTTTCTAACTACTGGAAATAGCATTTATCAGTCTATTTGCACTTCTATACAAGTTGACATATAAATGTCTACTATTTTGTTCACTATTTCAATAATCATGGGTATAATAATGAATTCACATGTTCAAAAGTATAAGGATCAACGTAAAAAGTGGGGCATGCTCATCAAAATTTCAAAGTGGTTCTTCATTCAGTAAAAGACAAGAAACTCTTAAACCCTATTAAAGAAGGAGAAAGAATCAGCCTATTCTGTCATAAAAGCCTATCATTTAAACTTTTAAGATTTAGGCACGTTCAAAAATTTGACCATTATCTAAAAGCATTATTCCTTGAAAAAACAGATTCACCAGTACAATCACACAGATCCTAATTCAATAAAAAGTAACACAATAAAAAACACAGCATTTCTACAATTGATGAGGAAAAAGCAAGTGAGAAGAATAAGTGATAAATGGGAATTCATGTCTGAAAGAAGGCTTAATAGTCAACACTGTTTAAACAAATGTACATGATCACATGACAATGTTGAGTAGATACATAGCAATTAGTATATACACAGTTCTCTTGGAGTCAACAGATGACATAGAGCTTAGCATAATTACAAGAAAAAGATTGTAATAGAATGACAATAGAGGGGTTAGAAATGGCTTTAAGATACAGGAGAACCTGTATCTTATACTATCATGGTATGGCTATAATGGTATGACAATGAACAGGAAGAGTGCCATTTGAAGGACACACATGCTCATTACCCACGATTTCTGGAGCTTCAGTTCTAAGAGTACCAGGTTCAAGATCTGTAGTGGGAACTAGTCAAAAACAATGAAACAAACACTTGTGAAAAGTCAGCAAATTAAATCTTACCAGTATAATATTGCTTCAGAAGGTACATAACAATTTGAAAATTTTTTTGAAATCACATACTTGTTATTTAATGATTTGGTCAGCTAAAGCCAGGTAGATATTCTTTTATGAGACAGTCATAGCATACACAATCTGGTAAATATCTTCATAAAGCCAACATGAGTTTCTCCTAGGTATCTAAGTACCTAATTCCAATCATTATAGAACACTGATCTAGGAAAATTATCTAAACATTTTACCAAATATGTACTTATGTAACTGTTCTGATAACTGTTGACTTTTCTGTGGAAGCTTTAAGAAAAACAACATGTCTAAGTTCTCATCACCAGGAAAAATATTTTTTTACTGCTTTCATCTATCTATATGAGGTGATGGATTAAACTAAAAAACTAAAGCTACTGTGGGAATCATCTCATGAAACACGCAAGTCAAATCATTATGCTGTATGCCTTAAACTTATACAGTGCTGCATGTCAATTTTCTCTCAATAAAATTGGAAGAAAATAGCGTGTCTATATAAGCATGTATACAATAAGTAGATTTTGTGTTTATAGACATGGAAAAGAATTAAGCCAAGTGAAGCATACAGATCTTGTTGAGAACAGCTATTTGGAAGTAGGCTGAGACCTTGTTTGAGGCAAAAGCACTCAATAAATCAGGATATAAGAACGAATAGTGTGTGGGGCCCAGCAGAGCACTTAACGTGCTCTGTTCTAATCATAAAAATGTTGTACCCTGTATAGGGGTAAGAGACCATTGCAGGAGAGACTGCTGATGCTTTTGGCTCAGATCCAAACTTCTGAGTCATACTTTCAAGGACTTTCTTCAACTGCTCTTATGGACCCTTCCAAACACAGCACTCTTCATTACTGCTGAGAAGCAGAACCTCCCTTCACTTAGAAGTCTGTGCTCATGGGTTGGTCTCTTCACCTTTCTTTTTGTCTCAGTCTCCATGATTTTAAGATTTCTTACTTCTGTCCTTCACAGACTTTTCTCCCTTTCAGCTGAGAGATGTTTAGAACCCCTGCATAAAAGAACTCTGTTTGCAGAGACATACTGCCTAGGTTCAACCTTTTAGTGTTTCACACTGAGGCGGGTTCTGAATTTGCCTCTACTCCAGACTGAGAAGTAAGAAGTCGCTGCCTTCTCTGATATCCTCACAGCTGTTGATGGGCTCTGAGGACAGGTAAGTTACTTCATGTGTGTTTCTTGAAATAAAAATGATTGGTTTAAGACATTTTGTCTTTAAGTGCAGAATGGAGTGGAATGAGAAAACGCAAATAAAGTACACAGTACATCATAGAGTAGATCCTTATGCAGAAGGCACAGAGAATTCAGCTATCGCAGAGTCCCTCCCACCCCCTCATCACATTTTCCTTCGCTAACTCAACAGTGGGAAGCAGCGACCGGTCATTTCGTGCCTTTACCCACACAGGGCTCACATGGGCAACCACTCCCACTACTGAATCAACCCCAGACTCTCCAGAGCTGCAAGGACTCAGTCCTTTAATGAGAAACCCACATTTACCCGGTTTGGTTTGAGGTGCCTCAGGAGTTGTTGTAGTTTTAAGTTTGGGACGCGGACGACGGGTCCGTTTTGATGTTTTAGGAGCTGAAGAAAGAAAACCTTCAGTTACTTCAGAGTTTGTAGTTCAGCAGCTATGGGTAGCAGAACACATGTCTTCAGATTTCCTACAACTTGCTAGATTTCCTCATATTTTAGGAAGTGCGTCTTTTAAACTTTTTAATTTGAAGCTTTCACCCTTATTATAATAGTATTTTTTTTACATGTGGAAGTTTACTGGGAATAAGTCATATATGAAAGTAAGTTATTCATTTAAAAAGAAGAATCATTCAAAGAACTCTTTTTTGAATTAAAAAGGACAAGAGCCATTGCTAAAATATTATGGTGGTGGTGATGGTACAAACTCTTCGATGGTTTACTAAAATAAGACCATGTCATCAACTTTTCAGTTAAAGAACAAATATCATATAGACAGCTAAAAAAAAAAAAAAAAAAAAAGAACTTTAGATCCACAAAGAACCCCCTTTTCTAACTTTTGTTAGGGTTACAAGAATTGCTTTTTAAACTCAAACAAAACATTGGTTAAAAACATATGCAATGGCAAGAACAATTTTAGATGGTTACATGTATAACAATTGATCTGAGTTAGCTTCATGCATAAGCTCTCTTAGAAACAAGGGATAACTTGTTTTAAGAGTCAGAGTCTTCTGAACTTTCAGGATGAAGAATATCATGGAGTGATAATAGAGGATGATGATATAGCTTTATGAAGCAAAAGAACCTGTAGCTGTGATGTTGATGGAATGAGTCTGACAATGAGAAGCAAAAGCACTTACTGAGGATCACGTGTTATTACCTTTTGTTGTTACCCAAGCATCAGTTCTGAATGTAACAGGTTCAAAGTCTGCAGTAGGAACTGACCAAAAGTATTAAAAATAAAACAAATGATTGTTTTAAATAAAAGAAAACTTAAAACATTGACTGCAAAAAGGATATTACTAGTGTAACATTGCAAGTTTTAAAAACTCAAACTAGAAGGGTAAATAATTGGTTTTCTAAAAATTGGCCATACCTAAGTCAGGTACCTATTCCCTTAGTCCTCCTTTTATTATCTGATTCTAAATTAATAAGCCAAAGTAGGATGTTTGGGTATTGGTAAGACCTATCTTTGGAAAGAGACTGAGGCCTCAGCTGATGAATCAGATTGGGTACCTCTCCATGTTACGCAAAGAAAGAACATGTCTTCATGAACAAAGAGGAACTTTGATAAATACTTGATCGAATCTCAATGGCTTCATCGGGTGCCTAAAGATCTGCACCTTGGGAGTCTGACGTGGACCAAGCAAGATCTAGAAAAGCTTTGAGTAACACCTTGAAATCAGATATCCTTTGTATTATATTACAGTTAGACTTTCTCCTTTGATTGGTCTCTACTTATATCCACTCTTTCTGATTTTATTCTTTTCCATCTTTCTACTCATCTATGTCCCACGATGATGTCAAGGCTCCACTTTATTTATTTTGGGCACATTCCAGCTTTCATTGTCAATGCCCCTGAGCTATAATGTTATCCTACAGAATCAGCAATACTGAGAAAACTGTTTCTTTTCCCAATAAAGAAGAAACAGTGACTGCTTGGAAACTTTCAAAACCAGGGTAAATTTTGGAATAACTAAAATAAATTTTTATATAATTTTTCAATCCACATAAATCTTTTATTAACCTCTCTGTAAACTGCAGAGGGAAATAGTTAAGGCTTTTAATATGAAGTTCCCCACAATCAGATTTCAACCTTCAGCTCATGGTGTAATCGCTGTTTTTCACAATCACAAGTCCCTAAATTTCATCTGTAACAAGAATGAGATAGTTATACATCAACAGCACACAGTCTAAATCTGATGAGTAAAAGTGCTTTGCCTGACCTATTTGGTGTTTGAAAATTGGGATATTTTACTGAAAAAACTAAAACTTTGGAAACACCCTAAAAAAATTGGAAGGTCTAGAAATAGTCTGCATGGCAATAATTAGCAAAACTAAGTCACAGCTGAACTCTGTGGATGAGGAGGGAATTTTCTTGTTTGCCCCAGTCTCTACTCCTCTATACTGTCTCACTTTTAGTCCTTTTTTCTCATTTACAATATACACTTGGTCATCATAGACATTTGAATTTTCCCATCATGTACTTTTTTACTTTCTTGTCTTTGACCCTCCTTTCTGCTGCTCTCCTTTTTCCTCTCTAATGAATGCTTTCTTAAGTTACCTCCTTTTTTCAAAGGTTACCTCTTGTTTTTTTTAATATTTTAATTATTTATTAAATTTTACATATAACTTTTATAATCATTAGTAAGTGTATATGATTCATGCATTTTTTCCCTATATTTGCTATTTTCATAATAAAAAGAACAGTAAGAAAAATACTTATAGATAATATATAATATATATAAACAAATATAATATGGATAATATAAATGGTAGAAACTGACATGAAAAACTTTATAACATTGACTACATACATATTTTAAATTATTTATAATATATACGTATTATGCAGGAGACCCGGTTTCGATCCCTGGGTCGGGAATATCCCTTGGAGAAGGAAATGGCAACCCATTCCAGTACTCTTGCCTGGAAAATCCCATGGATGGAGGAGCCTGGTGGGCTACAGCCCATGGGGTCACAAAGAGTTGGACACGACTGAGTGACTTCACTTTCTTTCTTTCATAATATATACATATAATGATTGCTAATGTATATACATATATATCAATATATGTTAAGCTCAAGGCAACAAGTATCACCACTTTTTATTTTTTTGCAGAGAAGGATGCATTTAAATAAGAAATTAATATCAAAATGAGAAATTTATATCAAGCATACTTTAAAAACTCCAAATATTTGGAAATTAAAGGTCCACTTAAAAATGATGGCTGTATCTAAGAAGCCATAACAAGGAAAAGTAGAAAACATTTTTAACAGAATAAAAATGAAAAGAGAATTTATCAGAATTTGTTGCATGCAGCTGAAGCTGCTCAATGCAACTAAATACAATGTGGAAAGTTGAATAAGGTATGAAAACAAATATTAGACACTAGCATAAAATTCTGTGAAACTGGAACAAAATCTGTCCTTTGTAATATTGCATCACATATTAATTTCCATTTTTTTAACAACAGTATCATAGTATTTCTTTATATTCTCAGAATTGGATTAGGAGTTTCAAGCCTCACATTTTTTTAAATCACTAAAACAATAAGCTCTCTAGACTTTAAGCAGTAACCTAGTAGTAATACTAGATTCCAGAGTAAATGGAGCTATATCAAAGTTTTAAGTGAATATAAATCAGAAATTAGCATTATGTTCATTTTTAGTCAAATAAGTAAGGCTTCATTCTTTCTAAATTTATCTTTCTCTGCCCCGAAGATTTATGTACCTAGCACATCTTGTTGATAGCACCCAAATATCAATCTTATATTTTCATAGATGTGTATATTGCCAACTTCTATTTTATTTACCAAGGAAAGGCTTTTGTTCTTAACTGTCTTGCAGGTTTTAGGATGAAAACACGTTTTCCACATCTGATACAACAGCACCTTTGGAGGCTACTGAAGGCAGTTAATGTTTTTAGTTTGAACTGAATATGCCTAATTTTTCTAGAGAAGCTTTCCTTTCCAAAGATAAGTGGAAGTTAACAAAGTGTACAGCAACAGAGATTTTTACAGAGGGAGTATGAGGCATTCGGCTGCCCGGACAAATCTCCCCCTACTGTGCTCTTCTCACCAGCTCTGCAGTAGGAACTGCAAATCAACACGAGCTGTGTCTTTACTCTCTGGGGGCATACCGGTTACTCCCAACAACTGAGATTACTCGTTACCCTGTTGGGTTGGGTTGTTGGAACTCTAAGCCAGCAAAACTTTTACCTGGTTTGGACTCAGGAGCTTCAGTACTTGGTGTGGTTTTTGGTCTGGGATGTGGATGAATTGTCTGTTGTGATGTTTTAGAAGCTGAAGGAAGAAATTCTTGGGTTATTACATAACAACATTACCCAGGGTTCTGGAACCTATGGGAAGCAAAAACATGACTCTAGATTTTCTACATCTTATCAGATATTAGATATCATTAGATATTTACCTTTTTAGTTTGAGATTTTTGTCACATACATAAATTCCTTTTGTATCTTCTTTTATCATAGAAGATTTTTTGAAGACAAAAATCAATTTTAATATAGGAAATAAAGATTAGTAATTATAATCAAACTCTCCTAGAGCAGTGTGGTTGGGCAACAAAAAGGTTAAGGACTGTTGCTCAATTTTAATAGATAATGAAGGACAGTCAAACTAAATGTGAGGTTTATAATTTAATCTTTCAATCTCTGGTACATGTTCTATGTAACAATTAAAATAAGAACACATTACTACCTAAATAGAAACAAAACAACAAAATACTATGCAAATAGAAAACGTGTAGAAATGTAGATGTGCAAAGAATGGATCCTCTTGGCCCTGTGAGAATAGTTGTTGATGGCTTTATCTGTCTAGACAAGAAACAGATCTGTGATGTGTTTGCAAACCAGTTTTTACCACAAGCACCGCTTGAACAAAACACAAAATGATACAATTTCAAACAGGTTACCCAGCAAATATCTTAAAGCAGGCTCACCTAGGGCTAATTCTATTAAAAACAACCGATAATTTAAGAGTTTTCACAATTTTAAGAAGAATGTAGATAAATGGCCACAAAGAATAAAACTACTGTCACATGGAGCAAGATGAAACTCTGAGTCCAACAATAAGCAGGATAAGGCTAGTTGAAAACGCAATGTATCATTACCTAATGTTGTTCCCGGGGCCTCTGTTCTAAGAGTGACAGGTTCAAGGGTTGTAGCAGGAACTGACCAAAAAATAATACAGTAAAGCAAAGAGATTTTAAAATATATGAAAAGTTAGAACATTTGCACCCCAACAAGATTTGCTTGTATATCATTCCTTCCACAAACAAAAAATAACAGAGAAAGAGCAGATGACTGTTCTTTGGCCAAGCAATAGTTATGGTCAGTCTTAGGCTAAGCCTTGAACTATCTTGAGTCAACATGAAATTCTCCTAGGTTTTAACTAATGGATTCTAACCAATATGGAAAACTCTGCACTGGAAAATACCTTCAGGCATTTACCTAATATACAATGAGAAAAAAAACAAAAAAACCTGTCTTTAAAGTAATCTGATCAACCTGTACTTCAACAGAAGCTGAAAAGGAGCACGTACGACGTTTAGGTTAACATGGATATAATAGTGTGTACGTTTGAAGTAGATATTAAAATTAACCATGGAAATGGATGGTGTTGGTCCTGCGAATAGCTCAGCTATGGAAAAAGAGTCAGAGATCTCTGTTCAAATCATGACACATAAAAGAGCAGGATAAAGTGGTCACTCAGTCTGTAATATTCAGCAGAGCATCTTTCTGGCCTAAGCCTGGAAAAAATGGAAATCAAAGACTGTTGGCATCTTTCGAATCTAAGTTCCTGAATCAAGGTCTCACAATCCTCTTTCAATTGGCTGGATGGATCCATCCCAATGTAGCATCACCAGTCGCCCTGTTTTGACCACAAGAAGTAGGACAGTCTGTCCTAGGCGACTCCCCGCCCCACCTCTGCCTCCACCACCACACGCCTGGTTCTTCTCCCTTGGTTCATGGTTCCCTCCACGTATACAAGTCCCGTAGTGGGCCCAAACCTCAAGGGCCAAGGGCCAAGTCCAGCCTACCTTGATTTTTCTCTTTGTCTCATGAAAACATATGCTCGACTTTACTGTTTTACAAGTAAAATAAGTCTCCCACAACTGGCATATCACCCACAGATGCTAATATTGATCCAGGAATTTGCAAGCGACTTTCAATTTGTTTATTTACTTGAATGGAGTATATTGGCTCTGCTAAAGAAGTTTTAAGATCTGAGTGGAATTTTATAGTAAAAAACTTACTAAATGTATATCAAAGATGACTCTCACATAGAAAGAACTAGGGATGCTGGCACCAACTGTATGTTACACAGTCCTGTTCTCCTCGACACCAGGTAGAGGAGATATTACTAATGCTGTTTCATAACTTCATACTTAGAAAGAGTAAGAGTTTTGGGTCCCCACTGGGACAGGCTACTAGGGCTCACCCTTAAACCAACAAATTGCACATTTACCCAGTTTGGTCTGAGGTACTTGAGGGCCTCGTGTGGTTTTAGGTCTGGGACGTGGACGACGAGGTCTTTTTGATGTTTTGGTAGTAGCTAAAGAAAGAAAAGACTTATGTTATTCTATATCTTATGGCTCTGGGTACTGAGGAGAGGTTTTTCTAAAACCTGTTAGTTTTTTAAAAGTTCTGTGAAACTGTAGTCTAAAATTTTCACTCTTTTTATGCCAACGCATCATTGAGGGTCAAGTTACTTATTCAAGGCATGAAAATTAGCACTTGTAATCCGATACTCACAGAAGTCCCTCTCTGAGGGAGAAATGAGAAGAAGACTCAATTCTGGTGCAAGGGAAGGGGAGGTTAGGGTCACACTAAGAAAAAGGTTTACAATTAAAATTTCAGATTTGGAAAACTTCCTATTTGTCAAATTGGTAATCAAACACATCATTACTTAAAACATCAGCAAAGAAGCAAACATACCATGCAAATAGTTATTTGTTTTTTTTTTTTTTAAATCTAGAAATGTAGAAGATGTGCAAAGGAATTTAAGAGTAGCTGTTATTGCTCATCAGCCTGGAGAAAAAAGAGATCCAAATTTGTTTTCAACTCAAATTTAACACGGAACACTGTTCAACAAAGCACAAATCAATGTGATAATTTCAAATGCACCACGTGGCAGGTAAATCTTTTGAACTAAGCACATGCCTGCTCTCATAAAAACAACAGGACACTTTTTTAAAGAGGCCTCAGCACTCTTCAGATGCAGGAAGTGATTGAATCGCAGTAGAGGATGATGATGTCGTTTTGTGAAAGAAGAAAAGCACATGATGAGGATGGAGACTGAATGGACTGCACCAGGAGCAACAAAAGGGCTAGGAGAGAGGCATAGAGTCATTACCTAGTGTGGTCCCAGATGTCTCAGGTGGAAAAGTGACGGGTTCAAGGTCTGTAACAGGAACTGAATAAACAAGAGAGAGGTTTGCTTTTTTTTTTTTAAATAAAGTATGAATAGCTACAACATTCATGTCAAAATGAATCTTGTCAGTGTAATACTACCTCTAGAATACTTTTTAAAATTTCTGAATGAAGGATGTTATGGACTGAATTGCATCCTCTCAAAATTCATATGTTGAGGTCCTAAGTCCCAGTGTGACTGTGTTTGGAGCTAGGGCCTTTAAAGATGCAGTTAAGCTTAAATGAGGTCATAAGAATGGGGCCAGAAGCCAGTAGGACTGCTGTCCTTATAAGAAGAGGGAGAGACATAGGGAAGCTTTCACACACAGAGAAGCCCATATGAAGACACAAGCCAAGGAGAGAGACTCCGGGACATATTAAACCCGCTGATGCCTTGACCTTAGACTTCCAGCCTCAAGAGCTTTTGTCTAAGCCACCCAGTCCGTGGTATTTTGTTATGGCAGCCCCGGCAGACTAACAGAAAGGGAAACCAATTGTTGTGCTTACACTTGGCCAAACTGGAGTTAGGGACTTCTTCATCTCATGAGATAGCCATTACCTTTGGTCTCTGTTTAGCTGCCCAAGAGGGAAACAGTTCTTGTAATTAGTGCTTGATTATCTGCATCTGCGCTGGTAGACTTTAGGACGTTCTTAGGTATTTAGTAAATATGTTTCTAACAACCTTCAAAAAGCATGTGAAAAACTAACCTGTACTTTCGTGGATGCTGAATAAAGAAACTGTCTACTAAGTTATCATATTATGGTTGCAGAAAAAGTTCCTAAATAACCAAGCAACCATTACACAAATGGCCCAAAACGGCTTTGATAATATTGCTGAGAACTCAGTTCTGGAAAGATCTTGTGATTTCTCTCCAAAGAAGACTGGATAAGGGGCAGCCACTTAATCCATGGATCCAGTAAAGCACCTGTCCACTCTCAGCACAGGGAAAACTATCCAAGTGTGAGAAGAAGAGATATTATGATGCTCATTAAGAAGAATACTAGTTTTATCCAACCTCGCATGGTGTTGTTCAAATGCATCATCCCCAACAAAAATGCTTTATTTATCACATAGTAAAAGCAGGATCTCTGCTCCCTCTGGTTGCCTCCACACATATCCTTTTTTTTATCTTTGTTCACTCTCACTTACCCACTTGTGCAAATTCTAATGTGACATCAAGACCCAAACTCCTTCTCTGCTCTACTGAAGCCCACGTTGATTTTCAACTTTTTAAAGATCTGCCATACAAGTATGAGATGAAAGAATTTGGGTTCCCTCCACCAACTAGGGAAGAACTATAGATCCAAAGTACCCATTCTGGATTACACACTGCCCATTAAAAAAGCCTCTCTATAACAAATCTATACTTAACGTTTGTGTACCTAAGAAAAATCTTGAATTTGCAAAAACACTCTGCACTGTTCTCATTCTCTAGGATGTTCACATAGGAAAAATGTGCTCAACTAGTCTGCAGACTGAGAAGCAAACCTGCCTCTTACTACCCAGACTTGGAGAGAAGATTATGTATCTTCCAAACAAGAACTCCTTGCCAGCTCTGAAGGCACAAGGATTCTTCATAGTTTCCTCACTAGGAGGTAAATAGGTTTCCATTTTCAACCAGTGGCAGGCTACCATGCTCCTTAAGTCAAGAACCCTTTTGTTTTGCTTTTTGTCCGGTATAACCTCCCCTGCATCTGGACATGAAGCAGTTTTAAGTTCGTATTGTGAATGACGTGTCTATTGGGATGTTTTGGGAAGTAGAAAAAGATAAACTTGTTACTTTAAAGCTTATGCTTCTGAAAATCACAGGTTTTTGAAAAAACCTTCAAGCTTTCCAAAGCTTGATAGATTTTCTTCAGTTTCAAGAGATGGATCTGTCTAGGGTGAAAATTTTGCCCTGACTATGTGATTTTATCTTCCTTTGTTATTGATGATACTTTGGGGGAAAAGCTGATACATAAAATGAAGGTAACAATTCAGATAGTCAAGATATGTATTTTTATCACATTCTCCTAGACTGCATTAAAAAGATTTGAGTCATTTCTAAACTATGGTGGAGAGTAAGGGGGTGTCAGATTCAACTTAAGGATGAGGCTTACTATTTAAACTTATTAGCCTCGATCACATTACCTGGTAGACAATTCACTACAAACATAGCACAGAAATGTTAAAACAACAACAACAAAACAGGCAGATAAAAAAGGCAGGTGTACAAAGGATGTATAAAGGAACTTCAGTGTCACAGCCTGGTTAGCAAAGATCAGGATCAGGCGCTCTAATAAATACATGAAATTTACCTAAACAGAGAACTCTGGTTGAGCTAAAAACATAAACTGGCATGAAAAAAATTTTTAAATATGTTACAGGATAGGAAGATATCCCAAACTAGATCCAGGTATGGCTCTCTTTAGAACCAGAGGTAAGCGGCCGTGGAGCTCTGTCTGGTCGGTCCCCCTCCTCCTCCGCCCCGCCGTCCTAACACTCTTTCCCTCCTTCCCTCAGAGGATGTCCTCCTTCCAGCTCAACCTCAACCCGCTCAAGGAGCCTCTCGGCTTCATCAAAGTCCTCGAGTGGATTGCTTCTATCTTTGCTTTTGCTACCTGTGGAGGTTTTAAGGGCAAAACAGAAATTCAAGTGTCTTGTGATAAAGGTGCTGAGAATAAAACGATTACAGCTACTTTTGGTTATCCATTCAGGTTGAATGAGGCATCATTTCAGGCACCTCAAGGTGTAAATGTCTGTCGTGTAGATTGGAAAAATTATGTCCTTATTGGAGATTACTCCTCTTCCGCGCAGTTCTATGTTACTTTTGCAGTCTTTGTCTTCCTGTACTGCATTGCTGCTCTTCTGCTTTATGTTGGTTACACAAACCTGTATCGTGATAATCGAAAGCTTCCCATGACTGACTTTGTAATTACTATTGTTGCAACTTTTTTGTGGTTGGTGAGCACTTCAGCCTGGGCTAAAGCTCTTACAGATATTAAAACAGCTACCGGTCCCAGCATTGTCCAGGAGCTTAAGCCTTGTAGTGTTCAAGGAACGTTGTGCCAGTTCGTCTCTGTAACGAGTATGGGGTCCCTAAACGTATCTGTGATCTTTGGCTTTCTGAATATGATACTTTGGGGAGGAAATGCATGGTTTGTGTACAAGGAGACCAGCTTTCACAGTCCATCAAATACTACTTCTCAAGGAGGTATTCCTCCTCCAACTGGAATATAATTGAAGGGAGAAGTACACTGTATGAAATAAATGTCTGTACTATGACCTGTTGCCAACACCTTGAGAAGCATTTTTTGTTTCTAATAAAAGTAATGGCTTTTTCAGTAAATTGGTGGGTTTAAAATTTTGCTGCTTTTTTACATAAAGCTTGTGCCTTTCCTAGAAATTTAAGATGTAAATGTATTCTCACATGTGAATTTGAAAATTCAGGGGCCTATTATGAGATGATACACATTTTTAAATGAACAGTTATTTCTTCACTAAGTTGTTTTCCTTCCGAAGTGTTTACACCTTAAGCCTTAACATATATCTTCACTCAGAAAAGAGTTTTATTGTCGTATCATAATAGGAAGAAAATCTGTTTTGGAATATACACTACTGTAAGTTTGTACAGATCATATTCCCAAGACCTGTCTTTGTTTAAGAAAGTCTTGATTACATAAATCATATTTAGAAAAAACATTTAGTTAACAGTTTATATCTGAACATTGTTTATATGTTATGAAAAATGCTTAATTACAAAGACCGATGTATGTTTTATTTCTGTTTTTCTAAATGACCTACAGTACTTGGTAGGTGTACTAAAATTGTTTGGGGAGTGGGGTTTAGAGATTTCTAATAGATGTAGAGTTAATTTGATAATTCTCTGGCATGAGGTGTAAGCTTCCATATGCTGGTTATTTAATAGATTTGCTACATAAGTGAAACATGGTTCACCTAGATACTTTGATATGTATGGGCATTACTCCTAGTGATATTTGTTTGCTGTCTTTTGTTGCTTATGCTCCTTCAGTGCAGGCTGAGACCTAGTCTCCTGCAAGTAGAGTTAAATAATCTACTTTTTTTTGCAGACCCTATTCATAGGATAAAAAAAATTAAGATTGCCTTTTACTTTTGAAACATTTATATTCAATGAAGTTGCTGTCTTGAGTTTAGTACTGATATTGTGAAAATGAATGCAATTTGGATTTCACATTTCTTAATGTTTGTTCTTATTTCACAAATGGATAATTAAGGAATTATGCGTCGTAAAGAAGGAACCTAAGTGAGCTATATTATGGGTGTGCTGTCTTTGCTCACACATTTGGGTAGCTTCTGGAATATAGGGCTTATTCACGTTTTGCTTCCTAATCTTTCTGTTGTACAGGGCCAGATCTCCTCTTAGCCACATGATTGTTTTTATGTGAAGCACATCTTACTATTGCCTTATTTTGGTTGCTTTTGTTCACAAGAATTGTTAATATGAGAATGTGTATCCACCCTAATAAAGAAGTTAAAAAAAAAAAAAAAAAAAAAAGAACCAGAGGTAACTTGTTTTATGCCTGTTTTTCTCACAAGATAAAGAATGTAACTAAATGGCAACAGAGTAGAATGAGCAGAAGTTGGACAGTGAGTAAAAACAGCTCTTGCTAAAGGTCAGAAAGTGACATTACCGAATGCTGTCTCCGGAGCCTCTTTTATAGGAGTAACTGGTTCAAAGACTATAGCAGGAACTGACCAAAAATAACAATAAAAAAGAAATGTTAAACATTTATACAGTCTCAGAGGGGTATGATTTATCTGTACTCAGTTCAGTTCAGTCGCTCTGTCGAGTCTGACTCTTTGCGACCCCATGGACTGCAGCACGCCAGGCCTCCCTGTCCATCACCAACTCCCACAGCTTGCTCAAACTCATGTCCATCGAGTCAGTGATGCCATCCAACCATCTCATTCTCTGTTGTCCCATACTCCTCCTGCCTTCAATCTTTCCCAGCACTCAGGTACCAGTTTATCCCTCAGGAAGGATTGTCTTTGTCATCAGATAACGGTCCCTGAAAAGTGCCTGTGAAATTTCTCATTCTGTGATGATCCTAGTTTAGGTATCAAAGTAGACTGTGCCCACCTTGCTAAAACTGATCTTTGGAAAGAAACAGGAAGCTTTGCCCAACTGGAGTACTTCAGAGAGCAAGATAAAGGGCAGCCATTCAGTCTGTGGTTTAGCTGTATCCTCTGTCACGTGCCTGGGGAAAGCCTGCCATACTGATTTCTTACATGAAACTCAAACTCCTAAGTCCAGCGGTGAAAAACCCTTTTCAACTGGCCCTATGAGCCCATTCAGTATAATAGCAGCTTCAGTATAAAGTTCTGATCAGCACTTGGAAGCCTGACAGAGGAGCCTCTGTCTCCTCTCACTGGTCTCTAGACATTCTGCCTTTCTGAACTTCTTCGTTCCCTGCTCCCTAGCCATCCATATTTATCACAGTTTGAATGCTCAAGTCTTTCTTAACTACTCTGGTCCACTCTGATTGTTTCTTTAAATTACACTTTGACAAACTATGGCCCATAGGCCAAATCTTGCCCATAGCTTGCTTTCATACAGCCCGTTTCCATTTTTAAGTGGTTGTAAGAAAAAGGGAAATAGATATCAAAGACTACCGGGGTCACAAAGCCCCCAGTATTTACTAAATTGTTCTTTATAGAAAATACTACCAACTCCTACCTGGATCTGTACTATGACTTATACAAGCTAGACAGTTACCAAGAAATAATCTATTTGCCCAAGTATATGTTTGTGGCACAGCTGTTTCAGTCTACTACACACATTCAATATATAAAGGATGAATAGCATCGAATGATAAGCCAATGAAACAGACATTTAGAGAGAAGATTCTAATTCACAAAGAGGAAGGGATTCAGATACCACCTAAGACCCATCCAGCTATGCTCTGCCTGCCTACTGTGGGGTGAAAGTGGCTGCTGATCCCGACTTGCCCCTTCACTTTCTCTAGACTCCACAGGGATGGGCTCCAGGATTCCTTCAGGACTCAGTGTGGTTTTAGATTTGGGATGGGGATGATGAATTCACTGAGGCACTTTGGGAGCTAAAGGAAGAAAACTTCAGGTTAATAGACTGGTTTGAGTTCCAGAAGCTGTGGATAGGATTATACCTGCTATAATTTCTTGAGTTTCAGGAAATTTTTCTTTTGACTTTGAAATATTTGTCACTGTTTTTGATTATCGCCTCTATTTATCAATTATATTACTATGAAAAACAAAAATCACATAGAAATATTAGTTGATATATCAAGGAGATCCTCAAAAGTGATTTCTAAATGAGAAAAAGTTCCAAAAACCTACAGTGTTATGGTGATGGTGGGAGAGGGGTAGGGTGACTTTATACTAATGATGGGACACATAATTTCAATTTACTGGCCTTGGACATATTTTCTATTTCACTCCTTACTGAACAAAAGACCATATCATTGCCTAAAATGACAACATAAAATCACACAGGTTGTAAAAATGTAAAAATTTAGGTCTGGGCAAGAATTACATCACGCCATAACAGTTGTGACAATGTACTTGCTTGGATCAAGGACAGACACCCCACTTGCAACCCCACTGATTGTGTTTGAAACTCAGTAACACAGAATGTGATTAAAAGGTTACATGGGGATGAGATGCTACAAATTCAAACCCATTGCCTTAAGCATATATATACTAATCTAAGTTCATACTTGACTGTCTCAGTAACAAATGAGTTGTTTTAAGACTCCAATATATTAAGAAATAATTGAATGACAACAGAGAATGACAAGAGTCTTGTGAAGCAGGAGAAGCTGAGGTTATGATGGTGATGAAATGGGCTTCAAATGAGCAGAAGCAGATGCTGATGGACATGGTGGATCATTACCTACTGTTGTTTCTGGAGCTTCGGTCCTAAGACTGACTGGTTCAGGGATTGTGGCAGGAACTGATCAAAAGTAATAAAAGAAATCAAAGAGATTTTTGTGAATGCATGAAATGTCAGAAAGTCCATCTTACCAGTAAAAATAATGCTTTGAAGGGGGGAGAGGGAGGGAAAGGATGGATTACACAGAAAGTTAACATAAAAGGCAGGAATTATAGGGATGGGAGGTGAGAGGTGGAGGCAATGCGGAGTAGGGGGTCACACCAGGGTCTGTCTGCCACACACAGAACAGACAGCCAAAAAGAAGCTGAGACCATATCCCCTAAGAGACTAAGTCCTTAATGAAAACAGTGGCATTTAATAAACAAAGGATCAACCTCTCAGCTTGTGATATCATATTAAATTAGGTTATCTTCAGTTCTAAGAACAGGAAAAGCATGGTCCTGTGTAGAAATAGGGATCACTGAAGCCCACTGGATCAAATTTCAGCTCTTGAGTAGACATCCTAGTCCCCTTTAGTTCATTCTATGGGTACAGTCAAGGGAATATGTGAATAAGTCATCTTCTATCTGGTCACCAGCTTCATTCAGCACATTTCCTGTTTTCAGCCTTTGTCTCCTCAACCTTCCACTCATCCAAATTCTGTTCTGATATTTCTCCTAATTATCCTGGATCTCTTTCTGTTCCAAATATTTACATTTCCAGCACATAGCATTTGTACTATTTGAGAAATTATTTTACATTTGTATACACACTGCCTTATGTTATTTTCTATCTTTTTATGCAGAAACAGCTTTTGTTTACATATATACAAACAGCTTTTGTTTACAAAATAATTGGGAAATAAAACAGAATTACTACTTCTGATGTGTCTCACAGTTGCTAATACAGTTACAGGGATGTGGAAGGGATTAATAATAAGAGTAGCTTTCACTCTTAAGAGATACGTAAGACATGTACTAATTATGTGCACAGAATTCAGGGTTCCAACTGGGATAGAATGTTTGGACTCCTTAAGCCAGAAATCACATATTTACCCAGTTTAGTCTGAGGTACTTCTGGATGGGGCGTGGTTTTAGGTTTGGGACGCGGACGACGGGGTCTCTTAGTTGTTGGAGCTGAAGGAAGAAAATCTAGGATTAATATAGTTCTGATGGCTCCATTAACTCTGAATAGAATGATATAACCAGACTCTATGCTTTCTAAAATTTATCAGTTTCTTTGAGTGGAGACAACTTTGTTACCTTAGTTTGAAATTTTCTCCTTTAACAGATTAGCAGGTTTCCTTTTATGACTAAGAATTCTCTAGAGATTAAAAATTATATTACAGTTATGTTTAAGAAATGAAGATGAGGCATTATCATTTCCTTGAAACCATCTCTAATGAGAAATCAGGCTAAACTCTGATGGTATGCAAGAAGTTCAAACCATCCTGTATTATCCTCTTATAATTGAAAACAATTAGGTTTGGGCAAGTTTTCCACTTGATAACTTACTAGAATAATGACACAAAATTAGATGAGACATTAATAAAACAAAAGTCATGTAAATCTTGAACTATAGAAAGTAAAATGCTTAAAGAAACTTCATGGTATAATAATTGACACTCTGTTGGTGGTCTAAATAAAGGATACATGGAAAACCACATTTGGACCCCAGTTCTAACAATCAGACAGTGTAAACACAGACTCAGATAGATGAGATCCAATTACAAGCTGGGAGATGGAGTCAACAGCTGTCTCAAAGTTTATACACATTAATATTGGAAAGAAGGCCTTAGGATGACAACAAATTATGACATCATCATCTCTATAGCACCACAGATAAGTGTGAAAACGAGTAGAGAAAACACATCCGGAAGGGTATAAAGGATCATTACCTAAAGATGTCCCAGGAGTAATAGGTTCAAAGTCTGTAGCAAGAAATGATCAAAATAATAATTAAAAAAGAAATGTTAAATGCATAAGAAAAGTCACCAAGCTCTCTTGAAAATGCACTTTACCAGAGTAGCATTGGTTCTACTGCCAGAAAGCAAAATTTTTAAAGTTCTGAGGTGAGGGTACAAAGGTACACGACGTTATAAAACCTCCATATAGTTACCTACAAGTGTTGCTTTTATATTACCTTATAATACAGTAGAAGACTCTGCTTAGAGAAATCTTTAGGTATTTGTCTAATAACATTATGGTTAACAATTATGAGAAAATAATGTGAAAGTATAATTTTAAACACTATATATTGGAAAACAATTAGAATCTATGTCATGATAGATCCAATTGTGGATAGATTGGTAATGAATAACCAAAATAGGCAAGGCTCTTGTTTGTTGAGAGTTCACTTTGGAAAGGCCAAGACCTCTGTCCAAATAGAGGTCTATAAAAGAGCAAGATACAAAGGGTCATTCAGTCTGAAAAACATGTCAATGCAACTCTCTGCTATCAGGACAGAAAAGAGCTGACCCAGGGAGGATAGGGGAGTATCCTGCAGCTAAGCAGCTCAAATGCAGTCACTGAAGTCAGGCATTCAAGGTCGTCTTCATGGACCCACTAAAAAGCAGCATCACTGTCCACAGTTTCTGAGCACCAGCCAAGTAAACATTGCTTTCCTCCTTTCTCACAATCAAGTTCTCCTTTAAGTCCTATCTTTCTTCTGTCACCCACACATATGGCACCTTCTTTCTTGTCTTTATGGTATTCCTCCTCATTCCTCCAACAAATCTACAAACTACACACATTTCAAGGTCCACATTACACTTACCGGCCCATGGATCTTTCACTTCTCTAAGAATAAACTATGTGTCTAACAGTTGGTAAAACGCAGTAAGTAAGTAAGTTGCCCATATTCCTTTCTACCCATTTATGAACAATTTCACACAAGAGCCGCATCCTCACTCAATGAAGCCAAGTCATTTGTTTTTTTCTAAACTATTCCTCACGATGCTAATGCGGCGGTTCATCAAATAAGAGATTAACTGGACTAAATAGGTTACTCAACTAGCTGAGTTTTTGCTGAGCCAGAGTCAAAGAGAAAACATAATCGAATGGTGAGAGAAGCAAATAAAATACAAGGTACCAAGAAGGTCCTAAGAAGCATGAGCAAGTCACTCATCCTGACTAAAGCATTTGCAACTTGGGCACCATCCTGAGGGATCACAGGGTTACTAGGCATCGAGTAATTACACTCCTACCACAGCATCACATCTAACAGAGGTCCATAGGCACCAGGAACCACATATTTACCTAGTTTGGTCTGAGGTGTCTCGGGTCTTGGTGTGGTTTTATGTTTGGGACGTGGACGTGGGCGACGTGTCCTTGTTCTTTGTGATGTTTTTGGAGCTGAAGAGAAGAAACTGGTTAATGCTGTCTTATGACTTCAGAGGAAAAGGATTATTCATGGCTGTAGGTTTTCTAAAATTGTGCTAGATTTTCTTGGGTCTTGAGAAATTTGTCTCTCTGGTTTGAAATTTTTTCATCTACAGGCAAAAAAATTTGTGGGGGTGTCTTCTGACAGTTCATTTGAGAAAGAACATATAACCTTATTTTAATTATCTGAAAACTTTACTATTATTGCTAGTACCAAATTTTCAAAAAGGACCCTGATCCAAGGGAAATCAGAAGTATAACATTCTATATCACATTAGAGAGGGGTCCAGACTCTCCTGCTTTGTGTTATATTTAGAAATTAGCTGGTTTAGAAATTAATTTGGATTATACTTAGAAATTACTTGGTTTAGGCATATATATCATATCTTAAAACAACTTTCCATTGCTGGCCATAGAATTATATCTGATGTTAATAAGGCATGCATGCTCAGTCATGTTCAACTCTTTGTGACACCATGAACTGAAGCCTGCCAGGCTCCTCTGTCCATGTAATTCCCCAGGCAAGAATATTGGAGTGGGTGCCATTTCCTTCTCCAGGGGATCTTCCCGACCCAGGGATCAAACCCATGTATCCTGCATCCCCTGCATTGGCAGGCAAATTCTTTACCACTGAGCCACCTGGGAAGCCCTGTTTATAGGGAAGAGACTCCTAACTGTATTTGGAATCCAGCAGAACCACAGGCTCTGTAAAGTTTTAGGAAAGCTGGATAATATCAGTGATAGATATTTTGCACTAGCTTCATACAGGCTTATATTCTAACCAAGTGACCAATTTTAAACATCTTCAGTACCTTCAAAATGAAGAATATAGTTGAGTGACAAAAAAGGATGATGAAAGAAACTTGTAAAAGAGAAAACGCTTTGACTAAGATGATAATGGAATAGAGTGGACAATGAGCAGAAAATGTTCTTAATTAAAAGACACAAAATATCATTACCTAATGTTGTCCGAGGAGCCTCAGTTCTCAGAGTTACAGGTTCAATGTCTGTGGCAGGAACTGACCAAAAGCAATTCAATAAACAATGGAGATTTAGGAAATGTGGGAAAAGAAAGAAAATTATCTTGAAAATGAATCCTTTTAATCCTATAATGTTTAAAAAGGATTTATGAAAAACAGTATTTTTTCTATAATAACTAGCTATACTCTGGTACCCATTTATCTCACAAATAGCTGTACCCCCTTGCACTTTGCTTCTCTATGAGGTCAATGAAAAGTGTTTTTTTTGTGGGAGGTTTAATTATATGATTACAGCTATACTGGAAACTTGGCTCCAAAAAATCTTTTGCCTGACACAAAATTTTTAAATTACTTATTTTTAAATTTTTAAATTACGTATTTTCAAATTACTATTAAAAATCATTATGAAAACTTGTGTTAGTATTTGACAGTTTTCACCACCATTACTAATTTTTTTTTGAGAAATAGAGGCAGCAGTGAGAATTTTTAAAAATGTTCATAACCAGTCTGTTTATTGGATATTCATGACACACAGGCAAAAGATAAGCTTATGCCTTTCCTCCACAATAAGGGTGATACTCTTTCTTGCAACTTGTCCTTATTTACTCTTTTATTTCAAATGGATACTTGGGAGATAACTATTCAAGTGAGAAACAGAGATGATTAAGAAAAAAGTCTGAAAAGTAATAACAATTTTTTGTCTGAATAAACAGGATTCCTATAATTCTATAATATTCTGTAATGATTGAATTATGCATGGAAACAAAATTTATATTTATGACTCCTTGGTTTTAAATTACTGTCTCTATTTTTAATTAAGTCCAGAAAATTAAATGTAAAATTAGAAGTATCTTATCACCAGCTCTCTGTAACACAGCATAGAGTAATTGTAAGCCACATTTGAAAACATCTTCTGAACTAACGGAAAACACGGTATCCAGAAGTGAAGGAAAGGGAGGACTACAAGGCAAAACAATATTCAAAGCTGACAGCCCTCAAACAAAAAAGGAAAATCCCTGTTTTGTTTGGAATTCAACACCACAAGATGAACTTATCAAGAGAAAGGTCCAGTTACAATGGAACAGTATGAAATCATGAAAGAAAGGACTTCTGCAAGAAAGAGATGATTACGTATTCTTTTTCAAGCCCCAATCAACTTTTTCATTGCTTCCTTCCCACATCATAAACGATACACATATAAAAGCAGAGATTTCAACAATGTCCTGGTTTGAAGGATGCACAGGAAGAGCATCTGTGACTCTTGCCAACATCAAGTGCTGCAAGCAGTCTATCTCTGAAGGTGATCAAAGAACGATTCACATTCAGGAGTAACGAGCTGAGCTGCAGAGATAATACGTAATGATATGAAAAAGTTTCCTGTTGAAAATAGCAAACAGTTTTAGGGACTGAATGAAAATGGGGATGAATGACCACTGTTTACACAAGACACTACAGATAGTGACAGAGATGAGAGGGGTGAGTTCAGAGAAATGATGACCAAAAGGGAAGACATCCATCGTTACCTATGCTTGTGGACGGCGCTTCGGTCACAGGTGTAACAGGCTCAAAAACTGCACCATAAAAAAATAAACAGATATAAGTAACAAAAGTAAGGAAGGCTAGACTTTTAGGTTTTCACTGATGCTTAATTCATAGGATACAGAAACTGGTTTATTCTAAGTTGATGTAAGTTGCCTTCTTGATAGACTTATTTATTATGAGAGATGTTCTCTTAGGAAATTAAAATTTTCTACTAACTGGAATCTTAGGAGAAAACTTCAATTGAAAAACAATTGAATTTTCAGAACTGTTATATAGTATCTTTTTATTTGGGAGAAAATCAACTAGTAGGTACCATTTAAAATGTAAGTTATTTTAGAGAAAGTCAATCTCCATGTGACTATAAAGGAAGAACAGAGGATCAGCCTCGCTAGTGGTTGCTGCTGAAACCACTCTCGAAAATGTTCCACATAAAGAAAAACAAGCTTTCATCACAAACACAAACTAAAAAAATAAAGCCTGAAAATGCTTTAAGAAAAATGCAATCTGTTAGATAATCAGATATAAAATTTTGTCTGTTGCTTAGTCACTAAGTCATAGAGTCCTATTCTTTTGCAACCTCATAGACTGTAGACTGCCAGGCTCCTCTGTCCAGAGGATTTCCCAGGCAAGAATACTGGAGTGGGTTGCCATTTCCTTTTCCAGGGGATCTTCCCAACTCAGGGATTGAACCCAAGTCTCTTGCTTGGCAAGTGGATTCTTTACCACTGAGCCATGGGGGAAGCCCAGACAATCTGTTATAAAATCTACTAATTTTCCAAACATTGATTTGTTCATTTAACATATGAAATGAACAAAGTAGCCGAATGAACAAAGAAATCATGGTATTTAGGTTGCTATGCTTTACGACATGACAAATTGTGAGCATTCTCAGCAACATCCCCAAAGAGAAAGCATCTTTAGTCAAAGCATTGGAAATTATGTTTACCGGATGTAGGTGGTGGCGTATCTGGTTTTGCTGTGGGTTTAGAAAGTAATTGCTTTGCTGGTTTTGAATCTGAAGAAAAAAGGGCTATAATTAGAGTCATGGCAGAGCTGAGTGTGATCAGTGTTACTTACACATTGTTTTCCTAGTGATAGATCAAAGTACTGAAAGTAGGGGTTACCCAGGCTGGATTTGAGGTACATCTGGTCTACGTGTAGTTTTAGGCCTTTTGGGTCATTTCGATGCTTAAGAGAAAGGTATTAAAAATTAGCCGGTTATGGCTGTAACTGTCATAATTAAGGACACATGCTCGAGCAGAGAGATTATATAAATTTAGTTACTATACAACAAAATTAATTCCTGGGGTGGAGAGGGTGAGAAATGTGTCCATTCTTACTGATTCTTCTGAAACCAAAAAGTCTTCAGGAAATGTTCAAAATATGTCTTTCAGCAAAAGTAAGGAGAACTACAATTACTTTTTTTGTATAAGTAATTTTTAAAATGACAAGTATAATAGTTATGTTTCTTTTTTTTTCAGTATAAAAACAGTAAGGTAGAAACTTGCTTAGTAGGAAATCAGGAAAATAATCCATAAATACTTGAAATTATACATAGTGTTACATGGTTATTGATTTCTGGAATTTTCCAAAGTAAGTCAGTGACAAATTTATTGTGAATGCTGAGAAATTATAATAATTATAATCAACATTAGGACTGAAAACAATAAAATCAACTTGAGACTTCTAATATTCTCAAGTTACAAAGACTATACTACTTTTATCTTGGACCCGAGACCAAGAACAATGCATGTGCCTTTGGTTACCAAAACATACTCAAAAAAATTCTTCAAAGAAATAGAAAAGCTGAAGAAGCCATTATTTCATGCAGCTTTCGGAAAGGGATAAAGTCTTACAAGTTGAATGAATAAAGCAATGAAATGGTAATCACGACACTGGAATAAAACGTTGCCATTTGTTAAGTCCAGGATGAGCGCAGAAGTCCCTGAGAAAGAGTAGATGGTTTTCTCAACACAAGGACACGTGATGGAAGGACAGAGGGTTTGTGGAAAACCAGGAAGTTGTGACCAAAACCACAGACCTTCCCTGAAAAAGCACACAGAATTCTTTTAGAAGTCTCCTTTCTTCAGGCTCTTCAGACCCAGAGAGGAAAGGGGAGGGAATGCATGGAACAAAACTGTGACACATGTAGAACTTCAGTCATGCCTGGGTGGAGAGCAGGAAAAGCAAAAGTGACAGCCCAGGAAAGGAATTGGGGGAGAGCAGAATTACCAATCGTGGGCACCAAGGGTTCTGGTGGTACCGTTGCAGGTTCCAGAGCTACAGAGGCAAAAAACCAAAAATACTAATTATGTCAAGAAGCAGCATCTTGAGAAGGAAATATGACTCTTCCATCTTTACTTAAACTGTGTACTTTTTCTAAGTGTAATTTTCCTTTCGATTTCTCCCATTTGCCCCTCTTCTCCCTATTGCTTTCCCTTACCTCATCTGCCGTGAATATACATCTCACATAATATTTTTCTGGTGCCCTACGTTAATGATCCACTTAGAAGCCCAACTTATTGCTCTGTATACTCAATAACTACAAATAAAAATATAAATGTATTCATAAAATGTGAATGTAGAAAGCACAGATGCTTAAATATAAAAATAAACTACACTGATTCCTGCAGCCCAGCTATTTAGGTGGGAATGAATGGTGGTTGCTCAGTCATGTCTGACTCTGCAACCCCGTGGACTTTATAGCCTGGACTATATTCCATGGACTAGATAGCCCGCCAGGCTCCTCTGTCCACGGAATTCTCCAGGCAAGAGTAATGGGATGGGCTGCCATTTCCTTCTCCATTTAGGCGGTAGGTAGCTACTATGTCAGAAACCACCATATTCCATCTTTTGTGTTAACTGGAATCCTGAATGGCACATTTACCAGGTTTGGACTTGGGCACATCTGGACTAGGTGTAGTTTTAGGGCGGGGACGACGACCTGGCCGTTTGGTCTTTGGTGGAGCTGAAGAAAGAAAATCAGCTGGTTAATATATGAACAGTGACCCTACAAACTGACCATCAATACTATGTGCATCTTAGAAGCATATTTAAGCCCTCTGATTTATTGCAGACATGTATCCTTCTGTTTTTCATTATTTACCCAGTTGAATGAGGTCTTGAAAAATGGAGTTGTGGGATTTCTTTTTTTTTTTCCAAATATTAATAAATAACTCTTTAAGAGAGCTCTCTATTTTTTCTATTTTGACTTGAAAAACTAAGAACTTTATACAGCTTGGAGAAGACAGTCTCATAAAATTTTTGAAGATATATTATGTTCAACAGGAATATGAGAAATTTTACTTTTATTAATAGAAGCTGCTAGGGATAAAAGCTAAAATTTATTTGGCCTAAGATTCAAAACAAAGCTTTTTCACTTAGCATTTAAAAATCTGCAAATCAGTAACATGTGTAAAATGGATTTGAATTCAGAAATTATTTCAAGTTAGGCAAGTTTTTAAGAACAAGATATAGTTTTTGAACTACAAGAATTAAAATTTCCCCCCAAAAGAATCAGGAACTCTCACACACAAATGAACATTAATGAACAAATCTATTACTGTGAGCCTGTTTAATAAAGACGCCAGTGGCCAGGAAGAGAGGAAACCAAGGTAGGTCACTCACTGCATTACCTAATGTTGTTGTTGAAGATTTAGTTTCCAGCGTTCCAGGTTCTAAGACTGCATGAAAAATGCCCAAGAAGGAATCAAAATCAAAGGAAAAATGACGAACTTTATTAAATGCTAAAAATTAAATGCTTAATTTTTAAGTACTAAGTTGAGCAAACATAAATGGTGAAATTTTTATTCATATAAGAAATTGCTTTTTTATGTAAATAGATTACTGTGTTTTTAGACAAAATGAACAAAAATGCAGCTGGTCACTTAAGTTTGGAAAGAGAAGTGGAAAAAAAAAAAAGCATGACTCTCATTTGGAAGATGTGAATGCAATAAAGTAACGAACAGCTCATATTATGAAGGAAAATGTGGGTAATTCGGTAAGATGGCACCAGCAGAATAGTTTTGCTCTCTTGAAGAAAAAAAGCTATAAAGATTGTGGGTGAGTTTTTCTCTTTCTCTTATTTAATAAATTTCCTAGTGAAATATCAAGATATTGAGAACTGAAAAGACCATAATGCTTTTAAAGAAAATCTACAAATGTTAGAGTTTTGAAAGCAATAAAAAACCACCTCTAAAAATGAAAGCATAAATATGTCCTGGGGAAGCCATGGTCCTCTGTGGGGAATAACCAGGTTAAAACAAGCTCAGGACACAGTCCTCAGATATAAGAAGGGACAAAAAGGAATGTGGCAAATCAAAATCAGTATGGCTGTCTCAGAGCTTCCGCTTAGTCAAGGCAGCAGAGAGCTTATCTTCCGGCAGAAACAGCTGAAATCAAGATCTGAAGGACAATGAAGAAACAATTTTTCTAAAAGTCCAAAGCTAAGGACAAACTTGAACATAGTAAGTGTGAAAATAAGTGAATTCTTTTTCACTCACTAGAGGAAACTTCATTACCTATTGGCGGCTGTGACAGTAGGAGAATCTCAGGTTCTGGGGCTGCAATAAAAGCAAGTATTATATCAAGGGAGATGCTGACAGCACCATGGAAGGTAGAAATGAAAGGTCCTTTACCATAACAAGTGTCCTCTCAGTGGAAAGCCATCAGGTGCTATTGGCTTACAAAATAAAGCTCCATCACCCCACAGCCTCTACACAGACTACCACAGAAGAAAGAATTGAGTCTAATTTTTCTTGCTGATCTTTAGCTATTTTCCCCACTACAACTCCTAGTGCCCGAGGAGATGTTACTTTAAAAGGAGGTCAGTGCAGCCTTTCAGAGGTCATTCACCTGCCATTTTATTTCCTTCAGGACAGTCAGATGGAAAATGGCAACAGATCCATCGGACCTGTAACCATGTCTGAGCTCTGTTAGTTTTGGATCATTTTCAGCCTGATTGGAGCTGATATTGGTTCACAAAAAAAACAAAAAAACAAAAAAACCAGGAATTGAACTTACAGTCTAAAAAGGCCACAGGTGCTCATATGGTATTCATCATATTTACTACTACTTATTGCTGGTGAACAAATTGTTTTACACATGAAACTTATTCCATTTAAATTAGCAAATCAGCAGAAGTTAGAAAGTAGTCTCCGCATTTCATGAAATGCTGAATAAATTCATTAATAATATTATCTAAATATTCTGACAGATAAACTCTCCAAGGCCATTCAGGTTGGCAGTAAGTAAATGCTGAATATAAAAAAAGCTGAGTGCTAAAGAAATGATGCTTTTGAACTGTGGTGTTGGAGAAGACTCTTGAGAGTTCCTGGGACTGCAAGGAGAGCCAACCAGTCCCTCCTAAAGAAAATCAGTCCTGAATATTCACTGGAAGGACTGATGCTGAAGCTAAAACTACAATACTTTGGCCACCTCACGCGAAGAACTGACTCATTTGGAAAGACCCTGATGCTGGGAAAGATTGAAGGCGGGAGGAGAAGGGGACAACAGAGGATGAGATGGTTGGATGGCATCACTGACTCAATGGACATGAATTTGAGTAAGCTCCAGGAGTTGGTGATGGACAGGGAGGCCTGGCGTGCTGCAGTCCATGGGGTGGCAAAGAGTCAGACACAACTGAGTGACTGAACTGAACTGAAATGTTAAATATAGTTTGGTACAAAGACTATTTTTTTTTTTTAAAGAAGATGATCCAATAGCTTTCCTATTCTATAGAACAAAAAGAGTTGATTTCTTTCAAGAAGAAAATAAAAAGGAAATCAGTTTTTGAAGTAGAAAACAACATAAAGATTCTTTGACATTTTTTTCCTTACAGAAAGAAATTAATTAATCGAGTCCCTACTGAACAACTTAACAGAACTTAAATCACTGTGTACTTAGATATTTCTTAAATTACATTTACCAGGAATTATCTCTGATATTTCTGGGTGTGGGAAGTTTGGTAGAAGCAAGTAGTGATGTTTTAGCGACTAAAAGGAAAATATAATAATAAACAATTTGGATAGAGAATATTCATTTATCTGAAAGCAAGGCATAATAGCACAAGGTGTTACTGAAATGTAGCATCATTCATCAGAATGTCTGTGGCCAAAAAAAGAATTCTGATTTCTCATGAACTTGTCATAAATAGAATATAACAGATGAGTGGCAAAGCTGTAGTGCTGTATCAGATAGAAGGACACTAAGCAAAGTAAAAGTTATGTGTGTGGGAGGGCGGGGGCAGTGGCAGTTGAATGCCTCAGATTCTACAGGAAAAAAAGGAAAAGAAATAGGAAATATCAGTAATCAAATATGATAAATATCACAAAGACATCCACATCTGAAAATAGCAAAAACCAAAAATTCTCTTGAAACTTCAAGGTTATAATGAGTGCTTTAATTTCCACAAAGTTGCCTTCTAAAAGTACGAAAACGTAAGATTTGCTACTTTTAGCATCTTTAGATTTAACAAAGATGAAAGAATGCTGCTGTTTTAATTTTATAAAGAAAAATCAGCATTTTTCAGTTCCTGAGACTGAGCCCAAATAGGTATGACATCCCATCAACTAAGTATCCAACTCACCTCCATAAGAAAATATTATAGTCAGTGGTTGTTAAAAAATCTATCTTCTAAGAAGATTTCCTCTATCTCAGCCTTAACGTGTTATGGATAAAGATACAAAATTGTTCCATAAAAAAGCTGAGTGACATGCAAATAACTACACCAATCAGCTCAGCCCGAAACAAAAAGTCACTGATAGATTTGTGGCTAGAGTACCATTTACTGTTCCGTCCGCCGTGTCAGCTCTGAGTACAATAAACACCCATGACTGGAGGTCTCTCCCTTTCTTCAGATCTTTAAAAGCTTCAAGAGCCAAATGTCATTACAATCATAATGATTAACTATGAAGGAAAGAATTCTTATTGGATGAGGCAGACAAGCTGGGACATAGTAGATGGCTGAGATTTTTAAGAAAGCGTTGGATTTGGCTTGCAAGCCAAAACCAATGTGGGTTTTTACTCATTAACTTAACCACAAAGGAAAGCCAAAGGAAAAGCAGCCTTCATGGAAAGTGAAAAAGGAAAAATACGAATGTGATGAGAGGACTGGGAAAGTCAAGGAGTGGCTCAAATCAAAAAGCTTTTGGTGGTTTATTTGCTCTCCTGAACCTTACAAAAGAAATCTCTAACAGAGCTATAAAGGTGGTTGCCATAAAATGAATACATTTTTAAAAACTAACATCCAAACGATGGTTTATGAACTAGTCATTACTCTGTGTTGCCTCAGGCCACTCAAAGTCAACTTGAGCTCGCTTAAATTTAGGCACAGATTATGAAGATACTTGCTGTTAGGGGAAAAGAGTGAATATTTTTAGGTGATTAGAAGGTAGAAATCAAAGCAATATAAGTCTGTTAGCTTCCAAATAATTTCTCACATTTTTAAAAGGAAATGTCAAATTAAGAAATCTTTTTGTTCAAATACGTTAGAGTGATAAGAACATTCTCCCACCCTAATTTGAATTAATGAATTTCCTCTCAGAAATGCTTTTATTTCCAGAAACCACTAACATTGATAATATAACTTATCATGAGCAAAAGATAATTAACATTTGGAGACATTTTTTCGATGTTTTCAACTTTTATCTTGTAACAACAGAAATAATTAGAGAAATATTTAAAGTTGGTGACCAAAACATAACGTAATATTTCTTGGTCTGCCTGGTGAGAGGACCCTATTCAAAATACAGCCTAAATGTAACAGTTACTACCTTATTCCAAAGTCCTCTGGGCATAATTTTTAAATAAATGTACAGGAAACCCTTCTCTCAGCTGTCAGAATTCTTTGAGTTAAACCACTAGAACTCTTGTGTTTATTAGCTATGCTTCTTTCTCCTAACAACCTCTTTTAGTAAGAGTACTTCATTCAATTTCTCTGACTTGGAAACCTCACTCATGGTCATGGCATCAACCATATTCCCTTTGCCTAATCCCTAGTTTCTTTCCTTCTGATGCCTACAATACCTGGAAATCTCTCTGCTTCTTTTAAAGGAGTCATGAGAATTCTCTTTCTAAGTAGTTCTATTTTTCTTCCTTACCCATGTCTTTGCAAAAAGACAAATCATGCCCACTTAAGCAATCTTTTGCTTTAATAATCCTACTCTGTAAATACACATTAATGAAAAATCCATATTACAGTGAGAAATATATTCTTCCCAAAGCTAAGGCATGAAATTTTTTATGACAATAATGAGTTGTGACAAAGTTCCCCTTATATAATCTCATAAATCAACATTTCAGACTGTTGTATAGGTTCTGTATAGAGAAAAACAAAGATTTAATTATTTAACATGTCCTGCAATCCTTATGCAAGATATTATCTGTTTTTGATTATATACATAGAATAACCCCTCACTGAAAACAAAACAAAACACCTACTTTTCTTCAGCAAATTAATGTCTCCTGAGAAGTAAACAAAAGTCAGTATTCAGAAATCAGCCCCAGTTTACAAAGAAGTCATGGAACATTAGGAGACTACACCCCTTACTAGTCACGCACCCTGAGAACTGGGGCCCCAAACAAGGCAGAGTTCTGAGGGGATGGAAAGACTTCTCCACTTCTCAGCTGGAAGGCTGCTGATCTGAACTCCAAGCAATGTTGGTATTGGAAACTATTTCATCGTCCTAGACAAAGGAGTTCTCGATCATTCCCTCCACTCTCCCTCTGTGCTTTCTCTGGGGTGGTCATGCACATAATGAAACCCCACACAGCTCAAAGAGATGCTATGATAATATCAGAGGAGCTGGCTCTAATGACATCATGTCATCACATTTTTGCTCTTTTCATGGAAAGATGAATCAAATACCAAAGTGTGAATCAGAAGGTTTTGCTCCAAAGAGTGGCATAAAACAATTTTTCAACCCTACATGTGAAATATCAAAACAAAGCTCGGGTAATTACCAGGTTTGCTGTCTGTCACTTCTGGACTGAGAGGGATTTTAGGTTTCAAAGAAATAAATTGTGTTTTACTGGGAGCTGGAAAAATAAAGAAACAAAATAATCATCAAATCAGTATTTAGACATTTCAATGTCTGAAACTACAAAAGGAAAACCTATACTTCAAGTGCTATAAACCCATCATCTTGGATGATTTTGGAAACATTCCATTAGAAAATAAACTTTAAAAAAAATAATATTTCACAGAGCAGTATTTAATGAAAATATACTAATAAATTTTCATCTTTTTGAAAAAGCATTTCAAGAAAAAAGGCATTGCCATCAGTCACCATTACTATACAAAGTATGACAGTGATTTTAACCCAGGATTAAAAAATGTAAATTAGTGTAATGATTTTGCACCTTATTTCACATTTCTCAGCCATGTCTAAGTTTCTAAGCACTCAAAAAAAGAAATGTTTTAAAAGTAATATTCACTGATATGTATAATGTTGTGATCTGTGGCGTAAAGAAATGTTACTAACACCATAGCAGAAAGCTGTTTTTATAAATGAAGTTTGAAACTGAACTTGAAGGCCTTACCCCCCAAAATGGAGAAGTGTATATGAGACACAACTTTAAAAAACAATGATTGTGTAGAAGATGGAAAAGCATCAGTGATTTAACAGCTTTCCAAGGTACAAATGCTGAGTTCACATCCACCAACCACAGTGCCAGCTATCCAAAATTATGCAAGTCATGGAGTTGATATACTCTATGAGATATTGAGTACTGTTGAAATGATCCAGTTAGAACAGTGATTGAGACGGTACATAAAAGCTGGCATACTGGACTTCCTGTGGTGAAATGAACTAACCCATCTACTAAGGACATATCGTTACCCATTGTTGTCCATCTAGGTTCAGGGCTTTTAGAAATTTTAGATGTAATTGTTCCAGGACTTGTGGTTCTTTCTGGTGATGGAAAGGAAAAAAAAAAATTAACATATTCTAGAAACAATAAAAAAAAATCCTCCAAAGAGGAACTGAATGACCCTTTTAAAATCCTGTCATATTTAGTCAGTGTTTACAAAGCATGCAGTGAGTAAAAGTTTGGGGAAAGAATTTCAAAATTCAGTCATAATAGTATAGGCTATAAAAAAAACTGGAATAAGCAATGGAATAATCAAAGCCTGGTTATTGAGCATGAGTCTGAGTGTACCCTTTAACAATGAAGGCTAGCACCTCCAGATTGATAAATTACCTCCACCTCCAACTCTGTGCCATAACGTATGCTGTTCCCTTTTCCTTTTCCTCTGCCTAAAACTGACACATATTCTGATATTTATATCCTCAACTCTTACTTTGCTTTTCTGAGCTTCTACTCTAATAGAGTCTTACAAGCAGGTTATATCATCTTATGTTGCTCTCATCATTCATGATGTATTATCTTTTTAAGATTATGAGCAATTGGATAGCCAGAGTCACATTCTCTGCATCTCAGCCACCGCCCTCATGCAAAACTGAAAACATAGTAGGCAACAAATATGGGAACTGTCAGCCTGATAAACACTTAAATATAGATGCTTGCCAGGAAAATAAATGACATTATGTATCACTGTGACCATATAAATCACTATATATGACTGTTTCTATATTTATATCAAAATTCACATGTAAAAACATCATTCACTAAAACTGATCTAAAAAGAAATAGCAGCATAAGCGTTATTACTTAGAAATGTGGAGTTAAATACAAAAGAAACATTAAAGAATTGGAGAATGGGTCTCAGGGGTAGAAGAAGGTGGGCAGTAGATTCTCTTTTTCAGTCTAAGACTTGAAGTACCTAAAAAAAACTCTATGTATTATTTTGATTTAAAAAGACTATTTCCCAGAAAAAAGAATATCATTCACATAATTTTCAGTAAAATCTTACTGAAAATGTTTGACTTTTGTTATTTTTAATTATTCATCTTCAGTTAGTTCCAAATTTTATAGAGCATCTTTAATCTACAGAATCGTTTCTCTTTCTAATAAGTACATGGATATCATCTACTTGGAATTAAATATCCTGAAAGGTTAAATAGACAGTTATTTACCAGGCTTAGTTCTTGGTGGTTTGGGCCTGAGGCGTCGTTTAGGTGTAGAAGGGACAGATGTAGTTTGCAGGGAAGCTGAAAGAAGAGTTAATATAGCTTTGGTAAATGATATTTACCAGGGGGTCAATGAGATTGTAACCATACACTTACAAACTTCTTGAGGGCAAGAACTGCTTTCTATTTCTTTGTAGCCCTAGAATGCCCAGCATAGGTGTTCAATAAGTAAATACTGATTGAGCCAAAAGAAATTAAATGTCTGTTTGAGAAGATACATTTTTCAGTTAAGTGTACTGGAAAGGGAGGACCCTTGAAGGATTTACAAACACAAGGTACAGTTAATTACTCAAAAGATGATTTATCCAACAGCATGGGAGAAGCACAGATATTTCAGATTTACAGAATAGAACATTCAGAACTTTTTAATTCTATAGCTCACTACTAACATCACCAGGAGTTAATGAACTTCATCATTTCAGTAATTTTCTATTATAGACTGAAAGCTATTTTACTCTCTTTTACTCATCTTTCTTCATCATATCCAGGATTGTAGAGTCCACTTGGTGCTCCTTAGACTATTTTGAGAAAAATAGTCTGATCAAGTGGTATCTAAAATGCTAATTGAAGGGAACATATTTTAAAATAATTATCATCTATAATTTTGCTGCTATTTTCTGGTTGGTAAATTTGAAAGAACTATAGAAAGGGAGTTATCCTTCAAAATAACATATACAAAGACAGAACTGTTACATCATACACCTGAAACTAACATAATGTTATATATTAATTTTACCTCAGTTAAAAAATAGATATCAAGATTATAAAAATTCTTCAAGGATTATCACAAAACTAAGAATGACAGATCACCAAGTTCTTTGAAGAGTTTCATCATAGAGAATGAAGGGAAATGTTTACTACTGAAAATATTCTGAGAAGGCCAGCGTGACTTCTGCTTTTTGTCTCTTCATCTGTTCTTTCAAAGTACATAACTATACAGAGGTCATTAATTACCAGGTGTTGTAGGCTGCAATTCAGGACTGGTAAAGATTTCCAGTTTTTGAGAAATAAATGGTGTTTCACTCGGAGCTGAAAACACAAACAACCCCATCCCACCAAGTAATTTCAGTTAAAATGAGGTATTTTAAGAGCTTCAACATGCTTTTAGATGGTGATACAAAGCACATGCTAAAAGGACATGATGAAGGATGAAAAATGCACGTTGTCTTGGAAAGCTACTGGATGAAATGATAATTTAAAGTGGGGAAAAGGTCAGGATGAAACCGTTCAGTAGCTGACTCCAGGCAGACCGAGCGCATGGAAGAGAGGTGATATAGGCCACAAACATGAGATGGATGGGATGAAATGATGATGAAGATGTCCATGCAATTTTCAAAGCTTTTCATTCCTTTAATGATGGAAAAAAATATCATTCATTACAGTTCAAAAATGAGAGAGAGAAAGAGAGAGCCCAAATGGAACATAAGATGCCTGCATTGTAGGGAAAAATATATATTATATTCAGAAAGAGGAAAGAAATAAATGATTAGATGTGATGGAATGAAATGGTCATTTGGAAGAAAGGCATTCACATGGATTTTCTTTTGATGGAAAACAAAGTAGAATTTTTCTGTTAAAAACATTACCCAGTGTTGCCCTTGGCTGTTCAAGAGTTCTAGAAGTTTTAGGTGGGACAGAGTCCAGAAGTGGATCGCTTGTTGCTGTTGGAATAAATGTCAACATTTATAAAAGCAGTAGAAGGCCCCAGGAATAAAATACAAAATTCCTGAGTAATAAATTATGCCTCAAATGGGGAAAAATATCAAGAACACTTGAGAGATGGCTGACCAACATTTTAAAACTAGTGATTCATTAGGAGTTGAAGATGAGCTCATGCTTAAAAACATACACGCTTCAAATGTTAGAAACCATGATAAAATGGTGCTTCACACATTCAACTGTTTTCAACTGTTTTTTCTGGTTCCTTCCCTCTGTTTCTGAATTGCTAGCTGAATCTGCTCGTAACATTCTGTTTCATCTTTTAAAAATTTCTGCTGCTTTTTAAAATTATTTGCCTGTATTTATCATGGTGCCCATATATGGCTACACACCACCCCCTCCCCCAAAAATACCAGACATATGTCCTTGTGTGGCAGAGACCAGTGTTATTTACTTTGAATTTCCTGCAGTACCTAATTTAGTAAGTGTATAATAAAATACTTGCTAAAAGAAACCATCAGACTAAGTTAAACACATAGGTAGAGCAGTAAGTGAATGCCAAAGTTAGACCCAACTGAACGTCTGTAGACACATGAGTGACGAGATTGATCTAGAGCAGGATTTGTCACCTTGGCACTACTGCCCTTTAGGGCTGGATAATTCTGTATTGTGGGGATTTTCCTGTACCTCGCAGGGGTTTAGCAGCATCCGTGGACTCAATCCACTAGATGTCAGCAACACGTTCCCCACTGGTGACAACCGAAAATACCTCTTGCCATGGCTGAATAGTTCCTCAGTGGGAAAAGAACAAAATCACCCCCTACTGGAGAACCACTGCTCCAGGGAAAACTCCGAATTCTAAAACCTTTTCAGAATGATTCTCATCACTAGAGCACTAGGCTGTTATTTAGTGCGCCTGAGAGGCAACCTAATCTTTCTGCATGTCCCACATATGCAGAGTTTATTTACTGGAGGACGTGGAGACATTATCGTTCGGTGGGAGAAGGGGGCAGAATTCATCTCCCTGACAGAGACTGCCACATTTCTCCTGTGGAACTCTAGAGAGTATATTCTTCACTCTGCAAAAATTGTCACAATACCTGGCATCCAAAAAAAAAAAAAAAAAAAAGAATTGAGAGTCTGGGTGTACCTGTGTGGGGCTCTGATATCTCAGGCTCATCTGATGTTGTAGGGCTTGAGAAAACATCATAAGTGGCTTTTAAAAGAAAAGGTAAAACAAAAGAGAAGATGTTAATTTTGGTTAATTTTAAAAGACTTCATGACATATTTTAATGCTGGCTGAAGGAGGACAGTTGATGTAGGTGCTAGAGCTTGGGCCGTGGGCTACTGGTCTTGTCGGTAAGACTGAAGCGATCACTAAAAGGCTGGCCTCTAGTCCTTCTTGCTCTGAACTGAAGGACTGGCCCCCAGGGTGATGTGAGCTTAGTGCTATTTGTTTACAACGAAGCAGTGCCAGCTATAAGTCACAGAGCTTCAAAGAGTATGTACGTAAATGAAGTCAGATGGCAATTTTAGGAGACATTTCCAAAGAAGAACAGTCACACTGAGGTAATTTGCACAAAGACTACAGCTTGGCTTTTCTATTGAGTAAAAGTTACCATCATGATGTCTGGATAGTACTTTACAGTTTGCGTAGTACTTTATAGTTTGACAGCACTTTCTCACATATCAGCTTGTTTAACTCTCTTAATATCCTTGAGAAATAGGTGAGGTAGACATTAACCCCATGTTATAGTCAATGGGGTAGTAACTCCATTTTCTAGATATTAAAATTGAGATTCACTGGGGTGAAGACATTTGTTAGTGGTCAAATTCTACCTATTTCTAACTCTATTGAGCATGGGCCCACCTTCCTTCTCCTTTGGTAACCATTGGTTTCTTTTTGATCTCTGTGAGTCTATTTATGTTTTGTAAATAAATCCATTTGTATCATTTTTTATAGTCCATATATAAGGATATCATATGATATTTGTCTTTCTTTGTCTGATCTACTTCACTTAGTATGATAATCTCCAGATCTATCTATGTTGCCACAAATGACACTATTTCATTCTTTTTATGACTGAGTGCTATTCCATTCATATATATTAAGACTTCTTTTTAAACATAAGTTCATATATGAAAAACCTCACAACCTCATTAGGACAGAAATTGTGCTTGTTACACTCTTTACATACTTCAAGGTTGTGCTTCCAGAGCCTTGTACGCAGGAAGACTCAATGAAATTAATCTGCAAGATTTCCATTACTGTGAACAAATAGCAATGAGTTTAACAATTGGGTGGTTTATGCTTTTAGTAAGGATACACAAGAATAAATGAACAGATTCTTTATTCTTAGAGCATACATATATGTGCACACAAATCTCTTCCTCTACAATTAGCTTTCATATGTTTGTGTGGTCATACCCTGCCATGGAAACAGAGCCCTAAACATATATATGAAGACACAAGGAGAAAATACAACAGGCCAGCAATACATAGCTGGATGAGAAAAGCATCTATAAACACCACATGCAGAGTTCTGAGTACCATTTAAATAAGGACATAAAACTCTCTTACATTTCTTAGAAAAATAAAATACCTTTCTAGTTGGCCTTGAAATTTGTGAAAATATTGCCTACAAGTAAATTCTCATGGAGCCTAACCAATGGCTGTGGCTGTAAATCTCTAAGAGGCCACTGTAAATCTATAAACCATTCACTACACTTAAATTTTATTTTCCTGATCACAAAGCATCAACACCACCATTTATTCCTATGTTTTCTCTTCTCTAGGGTTTAATCCAGTCGGGTGGGCCAGATTTACGCTAATCAATACCCCACAGGCAGACAATAAGGTCCAAAAGTAGAGTTCAGCCTCTCTTCAACCACCGTGGGCCACCTGTGGCCCAAACTTCCCAACCAGTATACCACTCCTCGAACATGCTGATCACTTCAGCTTTCAAGTCTTTAAATAATTTTTAGAGCTTAACTGCAGACAGCAATTTGCTAAAGCTCTATAATGTACTGAAAGAGCAAAACACTGAATATAGTAGTAAGCTCCTAAAGGGAGTTCCCAAAGTGGATTCTAATGAAGACTGAGGTAGACTGTTCTCAGTGTTGTCAAGGGAGGTCTCTAAAGAGAATTGTTTACTGCTCAAGGGGAAATAATTAAGCCAGAAGGAATGGTCATCTTAGTAATAAGCTACAGAACAGTTAAAGGGAAAAGTCAGTTTGTCAGGACATGTTGGGGGAAGAACAGGCAGGAGAATTTTCTAAGGATGCAAATAAACACATTGGGTCATCTTGGGTTATATAGAAAAGCCATTTTCATTATTTGATTAAGGTTTCAAATCCCTCCTGGTCCTAAATGATGGTCTTTTAAGGGGATGACCAAGTAAATTAAGGAGGCTTAACACTGAGAGCATTAGCAAGCCAGAAACAAGACATTGACTTCTATCCTCCTTCTCCAACCATATATGGGCTTTAGAAGTCAAGCATCTGCTCCATCTGTAGGATAAGATATCTATCTATCTGCCCGCCCATCTGTGTATCTATCTATCTATCTCTCCCACTTCTGATGCCCATGGAAAACACATCGCATTGGTCATGGTGTCCTTTTACTCTCTGCCCTAGGCAGGGGCTGGAAGCCCAGTTAATAGCATGATTCAGGCTTCCCACTCAACCCGATCAGTGTGGTCATGTGATATCTACCATCAGTGCCATGGGGTTAATAGGACATCAGGCCATTTCTGTGGGGTTACAGGATCTCTTCCAAGTACACTGTATATGTCCGGGTCTATTCTCCTTAGACGTGTGTCCACAAAGAGTTGAACATGACTGAGCGACTGAACTGATTCTCCTTAGACATTTTTAGACAAGTGAAATGAAGACCCAAGAATCATTGGGCATACTTCTATTCTTTGTTGCTCCTTTTCTTTCTTTTTATTAATTAAATTGGGAGTCTAGGATTAACAGATACACACTACTGTATATAAAATAGGTAAACAACAAGGATCTACTGCATAGCACAGGAAACTACACTCAGTATCTTATACTGACCTATAATGGAAAAGAATCTGAAAAAGAATATATATTACATATATATAACTGAATATGTATGCATAACTGAATCAATTGCTGTACACTTGAAACTAACACAACAGTGCAAATTAACTACACTTCAATAAAATACAAAAAAAAAAAAAAAAAGAAACAAAAATACAAGAAAAGAAAATGGTGATGTTGGACCATAAAGGTGGCTGAATACTGAAGAACTGATGCTTTTGAAGTGTGGTATTGGAGAAGACTTTTGAGAACCCCTTGGACTGCAAGGAGATCATACCAGTCAGTCCTAAAGGAAAGCAGTCCTGAATATTCATTGGAAGGACTGATGCTGAAGCTGAAGCTCCAATACTTTGGCCACCTGATGCGAAGAACTGACTCATTGGAAAAGACCCTGATGCTGGGAGAGATTGAAGGCAGGAGGAGAAGGGGATGACAGAAGACGAGACAGTTGGATGGCATCACCGACTCAGTGGACATGAGTTTGAGCGAGCTCTAGGCGATGGTGAAGGACAGGGAGGCCTGGCGTGCTGCAGTCCATGTGGTTGCAAAGAGTCAGACATGACTGAGGAACTGAATAAAACTCCCTTTGCTTCCAGGGACCTCTGGAAGATTGATATGCTGGTATATGTACAACCCTTTGAATCTCTTAACATAAGACTGTTATGCAAATACAAAATCATATTATTCCAGTGAAGAAGTACTCCAACAAGCATGTACACATGCATGCAGATGCACAACTCATTGGCGAGGGGTGGGGGAGGTGCTGAGAGCTTTCCCAGAACTCACTCTATAGTAATAGAAATCATAGTCAACTGGCCACTCTCCAATAGAACATAAGACCAATTCTATTGCATCATCAGAGAGACTGACTTTTCTAAATGATTGTTACAAGCACTTAAGTATCTGTAAAATGTGGCCAACTTTTTTATAATACAGAATTTATACATAAGTTTACATTTTGGCGTATAGCGAAAGAGCAGATCTTTATAATTTCCTTTTTGTATTTTAAGAAAAGTTGGATTTTGCCAAGGAAGTCAAAATCAATCAACCCTACTTCAACATACTTTAGAGGAGGTTTAAACAAAATAAAATTCCAAATAATGAGATCACAAAATGCTGTGCTAATGAAGCACTGGGGCCAATAGGCTCACAGTGGCGAAGAATATGTTTGATGACTACACTTCTCAGATTTCCTAGGACAGTCCAAATTCCAAATACCCTGTCCCACTCTTGCCATCAACTATTGAAATGATTTCAATATTCAACATGCAAGTTAGAATTTCCATATAGCTTTTTATAGCCAAAAGTAATATAGAGATCTTTATGAGAGCATGCACTTGGATCACTTGATACAGAGTATGAAGTAAATGTGGAAAACAAATCTAGCAAATTCTGAAGCAAAATGAATTTCACAAACGGTATTGATAAATGTTTAATGGTTGATGAAGAGACAAGCAGCCTCTGGCACCCAAGTGCCGGCCAGGCACTCATAGCTTGGCTGCGGCGTTTGCCTACTGGACATCAACAGTTGAGAACACCAATATCAGACAAGTTCACCTATGACCAAGATGGACCAAGGCAAAAACAAGACCATTCTGTGATTGTGTGGAACACAAATGCAAGAACACAAAAATTACTGTCCTCATATCCTGGCTATCTTTATCAATCACAACTATAGTCTCACTCCTTTCTTGCCTTCTAGTTAAGAATCATTAAAACCTTCTATCAGATTCTTCCCATTTTCAGACAATATCCAGTTCAGAGCAAAGCTTCACTTTCTTAAACCCTCCCCAGAATTACCTAACACAAGACTAAATCCCATAAGACATCCTTCCCAACATCCTCTTACTAAGAGATCCACAGTTCCTCATGGTCTACCATCTCATTGTTACAATAAGTAAATAAACTTAACTTTGTTCAAATATAGCTGAAGGTAACTGACAGAGTAATACAGATGCATTGTATTTCAACATAGAAAACAAAATGTGCTCACTTCACTGTAATAATATGATTAATACCAGCTGAACTATATAATTTTTTCAAAAGATATAACAACTAAAAACAAGACAAATGTTTTTTATGGACCAGCATTCAAGAACTATCTCTGCCTCTCTCTCTCTCTTCTTAATTCTCAACTAATTGCATTAGGAAGCCATGTGAGTAACTGGAAAATACAATAATCATATATGTTGAAACTAAACAGGAAATAGAAACTTAGTGCATGTATAAATTCACAAAATCAATCAAGAAACAAAGACTAAAATGAAAGGATTGTGTGACTATATCAACTTTTTAAATCACAAATAACACATATTATAATCTGAAATCAAACATGTTAGGAAGATCCCATGGAACACTTAAATAAGAGGTAGATGTGAGCGTGAAAAGCCTTAGCAGAAACAACAAATACTTAACCACCCACTTTGAGAAATCAAGTTTACATTGATTTCTCTGCCCACTGTCCTGTAATTGACCACATTTGATGCTTCTTATCTGCACCATGTGAAATATTACAGACTACAGCGAAAAGGTAGTGCTTCTTCAACTTTAATGCTCGTACAAATCACCTGGAGATCTTGTTAAACAGCAGATCTCAATTCATTAGATTTGAAGTAGAGCCCAAGACTCAGCCTTTCTAACAAGTTCCCTGGTGATGCTAATGCTGCCCGTCCAAACATCACACCAAGTAGCCCAGGCATAACAATTCAATATTCCAAGGGCAGACTAGGGAGTTTCTATGGCTTATTCTTATGCCTGCAACCATATCTACTGAACTCTTAGAGCCCATGACAAGCTCCAGCACTTCATCTAGACACGGCTGGCAGTTGACGGATTTTGAAAGTTCTCTGGCATCCTAAGGTGGACCTGGCAGGAGTGAGGCAGCTGAATAATAAACTGCTTCCTGCTGTATTAGCCTCTATTCAGGGCAAAACCAGAATTAAAGGAACCTTTCTTTTATTGGGATTTCCAGTCTCATCTATCTGTATCCTCTTTGTAACTTCACAATCTTCACTTCCCAGCATATTCTCCCTATTCCCCAAAGCTCACTTCAATTCAGGCTTTATATATAATTCATATCCTAGGCATTAAAATCACAGAAAGGGTTTCCTGGAGGTTTTGGTCTGTTTGCTCTTATATAATCATAGACACCAAAAATCTAGAGGTTGGTCAAGAGAAGCCCAGGAAAATCTATGTCCCTATGTTTATAGCCTAAAAGTTAAGAGATAAAACAGACCTAAGTGGCTGCAGTCCATGGGGTCGCTAAGAGTCAGACACGACTGAGCGACTTCTCTTTCACTTTTCCCTTTCATGCATTGGAGAAGGAAATGGCAGCCCACTCCAGTGTTCTTGCCTGGAGAATCCCAGGGACGGTGGAGCCTGGTGGGCTGCCGTCAATGGGGTCACACAGAGTCGGCCACGACTGAAGCGACTTAGCAGCAGCGGCAGCTAGTGGTGTGTTAGTTCAGTGGGCCCTAACAGTCCTCGGCTTGGTAGCTGTGATGCTTGTATAGGCTGGGGGCTTGGAGGGGGGCCAGGTAAGCTCTGCCGTAATGGAGCAGATAAACCAGCACGCACGCCCACAGATGAGCCTTGCTCCAGAGTCAGTGCCGTGGTGGCGTATGAAACTCCACCCGATTTTATACTCAAGTGACTCAGGTTCTGAAGGTAGTCTTGCGCCAACAGTTAGTAATTGCAGTAGAATTTTAAGGGCAGGGACATGGGGACTTAAGGCTTAGAAAGACCCAATTTTAGACTTCTCTAATTTGGCTGACAACCACAGCCCACTTAGAGATGTTTTCCCACTTGAGAAAACTAGGGGAACCATAACAGACACACTCAGTTCATTTGATGCCATCTTTGTGTCTTTTGCTAAGATCTGAATCCATTACACTCACCAGAGAAAGATAATTTGACTAAAATCTATGTGTCCATAAGCCCATGCTCATCCTTTCTCAAACCAGTCATACGCTGAACTCCTTTCTGAAGAATATCACAGAATGGTGGTGTGTTTAATGTCATTACATGAATGTCTAACCAAATTACATGCTGGTTATATGTGCTAAAAGAATCACAATTGGAAGGTTCACAAAATTAAAAATAAGTGAAACAAAAATCATGGAAGTAATCACACAAAGTGGTTTGTGAGTTTTTCTTACAATTCTCACATGCTAAATAATTTCTTTCGTTGACTGCTAGACATCAAAGAAAAGATGTAAAGGTAAAAACTTTTTGAGAAAAAAAAATCTGTTTTTTGAGGAGGAAAGCTATTTCCCTCAATCAGTTTTAGTATTAGAACACAAGAATTCTCAGGAGAAAAAAGCTGATTGCTACAGTTTACAAAAGAGCGAACTAAGATCCAGAAAAGTAGAGAAAAATTGCTAAAGTAAGTGGTTGGTAGTAAAGCCAGAACTGGAACCAAGGTCCAGTATTAGTGCTAAGACCTGTGGTCTCTCCTCCAAATTACAATATGTTTACAGATTTTAGGACTCAGTAATAATATCTTGCATGTAGTAAACTCTCAAATGTTCACTGAATATTTTATTGAAAAAAGAAGCAAATGTCTACCTGCAAGGGAAATATTAAATTCATATTGTTAAATAAGACTACCATAGAGCTTATTTTTGTTACTGTTCTCCTGTCACAAAAGAGATGTCTAGAAATTCAGTGAGCCAACTTGCAGTTCATCTTCTAGCCAGACTTCTAACTATATATGCAGACATTAAAACACAGATCTTTAGAACAAATGCAAAAACATTTTGCTTTTGTATTGAGAAAAATGAAATTAATATAAGCACCAAGAATAGATTATAGCTTTACCATTTACTACAAATATATGGATAATCAATTAAAGAACCTATAGAAATAAAAATAAGGGAAGTTATTCAATACTGTTGCTCCAATCTATTTTTTTTTTTTTTAAAGAATGTAATTACCAGTTTGAGGCAGTAGAATTTTGGAATCTTCAGATATTTTACTTGTAGGCACAATTCCTGGCTTTTCACTTGAAGCTACAGCAAAAAAAGAAATGGAATTCACTGAGAATTTTTTTTTTTTTTTTGAGAGGATAGAGAGACAGAAATAGATTGCTCGTGTCGTTAAATGGCTACCAGTAGCCTGAAATAAAAAACACACACTGATCCAACTAAACATCATTATATACCAAGAAGCAATCAATACACTACACTCATTCAGAGAGCATTTGAACACGGTCTAGACGGTGACCAGAGTTTGGTGTCATATTCTTAATGTTTCTGAGGACAGAAAACTAACAAAATTGGCTCTCTGGAATTAACAGACTAATAACTGTTATTGAATTTGCAGAAAACTCAATCAGAGGAAAAAATGTTTTAAATCAAGTCAACCACTTGTTTGGCTGAGTCAGACTGAAATCATCAGCTCATTGAGGTTTGCACAGCTAGGATCCAGTAAACGTGTCCTACAGGATTAAACAGTCACCACCCACAACTTAACAGCAGATTCAAGGTACTGTTATTACCCAAGGTGCCCCCAGCTTTCTCAAAAGGGAAAGGTGTTTTTGCCTGAGGAAATTCTGGAAGCCTTTTCGGAGCTGCAACAAAATACACAAGAGATGTTATGACTTGAAGTGCAAGTAAGAGAAAAGGTTTTAAATCTCAAGCTCACAGAAACAAAAAAACAAACACAAAAATGCAAATGACTCAGGAAAGGTAAGGGACTGTTAGTAGTACATAATTTTTCTCCTGTGTTTCAATGATGGATGATATCAGACAGCATCTTCTTTCTAATTTTTATAATCAAGCCACTAAATTTAAGGGGTTTGGGTTCTTTTTCTCACCTTTATTAAACTAGTGTTCTAATTTTTTCAGCAATACGTATGTCTGCTCTCAGATATATTTTGTTTCAATTCAAGTCAAGCACGTCTAAACTAGACAACATTCTTCCAATAGCTTTTAAAAACAGAATTGCAGTAATTACATGTCTATACTTGTTTCCCCCCAAACTTCCTTGATATCACATTCAAATTCTAAGAATTCTAAGAAGCAGTCTATAGAAATATCATAAACATATCTTCTCTTTCAAGAGAAACAGTTGAATAAAAAGCTATTTTGGAAAAATACGGAAAATAATTTATTCAGTCACAATGATTTTGATTTAAAAGAGTCAAATATAATATCAAAATATGACTACTCCCAAGGAAAACAGCCAAAGGATTTATATAGAGAACGACTAGTTAGTACCCTAAATTATAAAATAAAGAATTTATAGCATCTAAGGGTTTGGCATTCAGGCATTTATTGTTCTAAAAGCCATGTGTCCCTTCTTTTCTGTGAGAAGATAAATTTGAATGAGTTAGCCTCAGGGTTTCTTTCAGGCATGCATAAAATTTCCAAGGAAATAATAAGCTATAGTGTTTAATAATTTTTACCTAGAGTGCTCAGTGGCAATTCAAACCTAGGTATTAAAATAGTTTGTGATGTTCCGGGGGTCCTTCCCCTGAGAACTGCAATAAAGAAGAACTCAGTTAGAAACACCCCAAGTCAGGATTTGACATTGTGACTTAATCGTATCGTGTGAGGCATGCTCATAATGGAGGGTACATTGGGCAGCTGATACCTTTCATGGAAATAGCTGGCTTCCCCTGGAAAGTTTTTACACAGTTGTATTAATCTGAAGGTCTACCTTTGAATGGCCATGGTGTGACATGGAAGATCAACATCACAAGGACAGAACAATATATGTACATGCTGCTCCTTTTTAAAAATTTTTTTTAGGAGAAGAGAATAAAGCAACTTAGATTCTCTCAGGCCAATCAACAGCCAACTTGCATGGCATGAAATTCTTAGTAAAAAGCATTACACTTTTGAGTAGTCTCCTTAAGTTTACTACACATAAGCCTAGGAAAAGCCAGCGGAAATGGGAAGCATAGACACAGTCACGACACTCACTGCTCCAAGCTTTGTAGACTAGAGGGCTGGCATTCTGGTTTTCTATGCCTCCCAAGAGGCTGGTAAAAAGGGTGTGCAGTTAGCATCTAACATCCAGAGCTGCCTAAAATATTAGTCACCAGGATCAAGGCATGTTGTTAACTCTTTAAGGGAACTGATCCAAGAAATAGGAAGATGAACTACTGCCTGTAAGGGAGGAAAGAAAGTGGGGAGGATGGGAAGCCAAGGCACTGAGGTTATTTTTCTATGAGGGTTGGGGTGGTTTTTGTTTTTAAAGGAAAAAAAAGTTCTTAGAATTACCCAGTGTTGTTTCTGAAATGTCTAATGCACTAGACACAGTGGGCTTAGTGGTTCTTGGAACTGATTCAGGAGTCACTGGAAGGGAAAAAAGACGACTTTATGAATTAAGATAAAATGAAACAACTCAGGACCGTAAGTTTCTGTTGTTGCCCTTTAGAATTAGAACTGACATGTATAAAGACCAATTCTTTTCAAGTTAATTACGGTAAGGGCTCCCTGGCTTGGCCCAGTGTCTGAACTGACACCTCCTTCCAACCATTCCCTTCTGGGTTTGTCTACCCTCCAGGTATTTCAAAAAGCACATGGAATTGACCCTCATGGAAGCACTTAACAGATTATTCATAATTTCTTGTGTGCCTATTTTCCTCTTTATCTCCAGAGCTTAGCACAAACTCTGGAGAATAGTAAGCAAGCACATGATAAATATTTATTAAATGAGTTAATAAATGGGCAGCTAAAAGAATGACCCAGGGCAAAAAGATTTATTTAGAACTATTACATGATAAGAATTCTCTTTTCCAAACTGCAGTGAACATGCCAAGATTAGAAGAGGGTTGAAATTATAAGGATTCAAGTGCTCAGTCACAGAGCACTTTCAAGTACTAGATCAAAGGTAAAGATGACCCTCAGGTAAATCGTTGTTGAGAAATAAGAACCAGGATCACTGAAATCTGGCATGAATTGTGAGCTACACAATTCCAGAATTTTGTAGGGTAAGGGTATGAAATAAACACAATAACAATGAATAATAAATTACGAAGTTTGTCTAAGCATTTCTAAAGTGGAAAGTCTCAAGGAAGTTTTGGCAGAGAACTAAGAAATCTATAGACGCCCTCATCATATACTATGCCAAGAGAACAAGTATAATTGGGAAAAGTCGATAGAATCTCCACTGGGTCATGCCTATCCATTTTTGGTATTTACCAATTAGACTGAAGTCAGAAAACTACCTAGGAATTTCATTCAAATAGATTACTCCAGCATCAGATTATACCTTTTCTTCAATTTCTATGAAGGTAGGGAGGGGATGGAAGGCCCATCTCTCACCTTCAGTCAGGACCAAATACTTCTTACTCTGTCAGAAATATTTTTACTTGAATAGGTTTATTGAAATCAGGTCATTTTATTTCCCCGCCAATCTTTATCTTCTCTGTACAAGTCTTGAGTCAGAGTTTAGTACAAGGTAAATATAACTGATTTTTCAATTTACAGCAATTTTATGGATTAAAAACTCACTTTAGATTGGAGTTACTTTGCTAAATGAAGATTTAGGGGAATCCTTGCTAGGTATTTGTTTCACAGAGTCCTGAATGAGGTGGTATTGCTCTGGCAAATACTCTGTAGTTCAGAGAATAATGTGTTCCTGATGGGCTGGACTTGGGCAGTTTGTCCACAGAAAAAATGCTGAATGTTTGTTTGTTAGTAATGGTTGATAAACTGGGGAAAATGCACACTGAATTTATTCTTTAAAGGATTTTTTTAATGAATTATTATGTATTTTCTTCATGAAGGTTGTTAATCTTCAAGAGCCACTTACTAAATTATTCCAGGGCACTTTCATAGATATCAAAGTATGGATAACGGTATTTTTTTAAACCAATCACTTGTGAAAGTGAAGAACTGAAAAATGCTCTCATGTCTTCTTATAAATGGAAAGCACCAAAACCATGGTATTACATCTCAATATAAAAATATTTCAGGATGTTGAGGTAACAATTTTCACCTGGAGTGAATAATGCAGGTTCTATTGTTACAGATCAGTTATATAATTCAATTGCTCATTTTGCATCTGTTGTTTCCCCAAACATTAAAGACCCAGAGTCTCCTATTGTGTGCTTATGATCAAAACGAACTTCCTACTGGCTCTTCACTGAAAAAAAAATACAGGCTTATCAATCACTTAATATTTGAAAAAATATATTATGTATTTTCTCAAAGTTAATAAACATAGAGATCTCATTACCTGTTATGGGCAGTGCTGGAATTTTTTCTACCTCTGGTGTTTTAGATTCAGCAGGCAATGCCAAGGTTTCATTCTTAGCTAAAAAATCAGAGAAAAACAATTTACCTCACTTCCTCATAATAGTGTCCAAATATAATTCCCTCAAAACAACCAACAGACTATTTCAAGACTATTCTGCTCATATCCCTTCCCACCAGGCAGTCAATACAATTACTGTGAATTTCTACCAGTGATTAGTATTAGTAGAGACAGTCTTCAGAATTCCTTCTCATTAACCCTAGGTAATACTTTAAGATCTAAGTTGGCACTGGAAGGAAGAAAAAAATGACAACCCAGTATTTGGCTAGCTGTCAAGTCATTCTGATTCATAAACAGAGTTGCTTGAAGACATAGGCTGTATAGAAAAATGCTCCCTGGAATTTTATACTCAATTACTCCTAATTTTTAAAAAAAATCAATGAAAAGAAATTATCCATTTTTATATATGGTAAAAATGTAGTACATTACGGCAATAAAGTTTTAGAAAAACATAAATAATGTACATAGGAAATGAAGATATTTGAAGATATTTGTGGTTAAAAAATTACAAATGGTTATTTATTTGAGTCACATATTAACATAGATCTTTTCTTTGGGTCTGTGTGGGAATTCAATGTAAAAAAATGAAATCTGTTTTTTTGTTTGTTTTTTTTTCTCTTCTGACAACTATTCAGGAAACTTCTAAAATCCAGGTATTCTTCTTCAACGAAAGTACATTTCTATGCCAGAGTTGCCCAATGATTAAGATATTCTCCATTTCAAAAAATGCATGTAGGATTAACTCGATTCATCAATTTGGCACACGGAGTCAATGACCTACTTATAATATTTTGAAAGTCTAGTGGCATGAAAGAATTCATTTTTCTTTGAGATACGCTGATCATGTCACCTTGAACTGATTATAATCAGATGGGATTTTAAGTCTTAAGGCCATAAGGAACTTCTTGGGTTTCTCAACTTTCGCACTATTGACATTTGTGACTGTATATTTTCTTTTTTTTTAATTATGGGGGCCTTATGTGAAATGTAGGATATTCAACAGTATTTCTGGGCTTTATGCCCTGGATTACACAGCTGTGACAACCAAAATGTCTCTACTATGTTTAGCCGCTCAGATTCTGACTCTGCAACCCCAAGGACTGCAGCCCACCAGGCTCCTCTGTCCGCAGGGATTCTCCAGGAAAGAGTACTGGAGTGGGGTACCATGCCCTCCTCCAGGGGATCTGCCCAACCCAACCCAGGGATTGAACCCAGGTCTCCTGCATTGCAGGCATATTCTCTACCATCTGTGCCACCGGGGAAGTCCAAGAATACTGGAGTGGGTAGCCCATCCCTTCTCCAGGGGAACTTCCTGACCCAGGAATCGAACCAGGGTCTCCTGCACTGCAGGATTCTTTTCCATCTGAGTTACCCTCAAAATGTCTCTGCTGCTGCTGCTGCTGCTAAGCTGCTTCAGTCGTGTCCGACTCTGTGCGACCCCACAGACGGCAGCCCACCAGGCTCCCCCGTCCCTGGACACTGCCAAATATCCCAGAGGGGGAAGAAGGGGAAAAAGTGAAAGTGAAGTCGCTCAGTCGTGTCCGACTCTTTGCGGCCCCATGGACTGTAGCCTACCAGGCTCCTCTGTCCGCGGGATTCTCCAGGCAAGGGCACTGGAGTGGGGTGCCAGACAAGGGGAGGGAGGAGATAAAATCTCCCTCTGTTGAAAACTACTGATCTAATCTGTTCCTTCAAAGTTCTTTAAGGATGCAAATTTTGTAACTTCCTCCTGCAGTTTACATCACTGCCATAAAGATCATTTTCTTCTTTTCAGTTAACATGGGCACAAAATATACTTATTTTTTGATGATCTTAAAGACAATTACACAGTCATCCCTTTCTCAAAGACCATGGAAGCAAATCAATTTTCGGTCTGTATCATGGAAGCATACAATAGATTCCTAGAGTTAATGATTCTCAGTTAATGGTTTAAACTGCTAGAAACAGCCATCACAAGTGCTCGTGTCCTCGCCTTGGCTATCCGTCAAGTGTACATTCTCTATTTTTGTGCACTTGAAGCTGCACAATATTTATACAACAGAAATGTTTAATGCCACTGTTCAATTAATGTGGCAGGGCATAATGAGAAGGGGCTTTTTCTGGAATAACTAGAAAACTAAACAGATTCAGCATAATTTTATGATAAATCCTTTTTAGCTTTCTAAATCTCATCAACATGTCTTTTCTGCTTCTTTTGTAGTCAGAACTTTGGTTTAGAACCACTGTGATTATTGGCACAGGGAAAAAACCTTCAGATTACAATTTTTAAAATTTATTTTTTAATTGAAGGAAAACTGCTTTTCAATGCTGTGTTTTCTGCTGTACAATGAAGCAGATCAGCTATAATTACACATATATCCCCTCCCTCTTGAGTCCAAACATTGAGGAGCTCTAGTTTTGTTATTTTCAGCATGTAACAAAGGAAGGGTTTTTTTTAATGTAAGATTATAAGGTTTATCTTCAATGTTCTTTTTCTTCAGTGTCATCTTCTCCTTCAGGATGATTTTTGCTAATCCCTTCCTTCTTGTGTAATTTCCTATGCTCTTGGTGATTCCCTGGCTAACTAGGACTATGCATTTATTTATTAAAAAAATTATTTATTTTAACCTCCAGATCCTAGATTTTCAGGCAATGCTCTGAACTGCTTTGTTTTAGCTCTTTATTCATGCCCTTACAGGGCAATTACATGAAACTAAAATTAGGCTGTTAATGAAGAAAAATGGTTAACTACCTTCCCAAGAGGTATTTGTATTCTCTACACATCACTAATTCCTTACAGAGACATGTGTGCATGTGTTCAGCCATCTCCTACTCTTTGCTACCCCATAGACTGTAGCCCGCCAGGCTCCTCTGTCCATGGAATTTTCCAGGCAAGAATACCAGAGTGGGCTGCCATTTCCTCCTCCAGGGGATCTTCCCAACCCAGGGAACGAACTCATGTCTCTTGCATCTACTGCGTGGGCAGGTAGATTCTTTACCCATTGCACCACCTGGGAATATCGTATTTCTAAATATGGGACTTCAGACAGAAGAGAAACTGGCTGAAGGGAAGGATGCTTGAGTGGAGACTCTTTATGACTCCTATCAAGCCATGAGTATTCACCCACACTATGCATGTACAACCAGTCTTGGCAACAGCAGAGTAAAAATGCCGTGAGAGCGCGGCCTAAAACCCAGGAAACTCCTTTTCCTCTCTGATCCTTCTGTGTCTTTTTGCAACACAGCCGTTTCCTTTCGTCCTTGGCAAGCTGTCTTGGCTTTGGCAAACCGTTTCTATATCCCTGGGAAGTGTGTATATCACTAGTTTTTATTTCTCTCATTATTCACATCATGTATTCCCAGAACAAAAGCTATTAATTTCTTGATGTCCCATGTTGGGATCTGCTAGATTGAGGATATTATTTTTAGTATTTGCCCCTCACACAGTACGATTTTTTCTGAATGACAATGATAAATAACTTCAGGAAAGCTTATTTCTCCCTCACTGGTATAAAGAAAAGTTTATGCTCACTCTTCATTTAAAAAAACGTCTAAAACGTTATTTGTGAACATTGTCTAAGATCGTACATTTGATGGATTTATTGGACATTTTCAAACATATTGCCTATCAGTCTCTTCAATGTGTCAAAAATTTGCCGTGCATTAAAGATAGGTGTTTCCGTAGAAATAAGTTTTAAAAGGCATCTTCTATTTGCATAGAATTTTCTCCACTAAAATCACACGTACTCCTGAAGCCTTGGTGATTTGTATCAGAATAAAAAAAGCAAACAATAAAGCAAACAAAAAAATCAAATGTTTAATTCTCTAAGTTAGAGAAAACAAAAGACTGAATTGATATTAAGGTAGCAGGTGGAAGTTTGCAAAAACGAAACAAAAAAATTGGGAGATAGATATCATCAAAACTAAGAATTAAAACACCTCCCAGTTCAAAAATGACAGCAGGAGTCTGGGAAAAAATTCTGTTCATTTTCAGTCTCCTTCACAAATCCTGATTTTTGTATTTTGATGAACAGATTAGGGGCTGAATCAGTCAGTTCCTTCCTTTTCTTTTCCTTCTAAACAAATCTTTCCCAGGCACAGGGCTAAGTCCATAGGCTCTGGGCAGAGAACTGGTGAATGCAAGAGCTCTGAGCTCCGGTTCTAAACACAGCTTCACTGAGGGAATTTATTTTGGAATCCTCTTGGCTTTAGCACAGCATTTAGAGGATGTGGAGTTGAGTCTCATGTTTTAAAGCTAATCAGGAGGTGATCAACTCTGATGTACAAATTAAAGAAAGGAAGCCTAGAATCGCTCATCTACATTCTTGTAAGTAACTCACCATAAGACTAACAGATATGAATATTTTTACAGTAAAAATGTAAGGACTGCACAAAATCACAAAGATCTATTGGCTAATGTATTTACATCTTAATAAAATGGTGATGCATCGATTCTGAAAATTTTTCTAAAATTATAAGAGTAATAGTCCTCTGATTAATCCTCTCTACTCACTTAAGGCTTTGATCCTCTTTCTGCCAGGAAATTCTCAAATTACAGCTAAGGAGAACTTAAGAGTCTGCCTTTTAAAACTGTTACATTCTGATTGCCTCACATCAAATAAGTGAATAGGTCAAACTTCTAGTGAGGGAGGAGAAATTAAGTCTGAGGTCCCTGCGTGTGTAGGTACCATGTCTGTGTAAATCACCATCATGTCTCTTCCCCTGCCACTTGTAGTTCTGGTATTGAGTTGTCTTTACTAAATGTTTGCTGAAGAAACGTTGCTTAACAGGGGCTTGGACCTGTTTCAAACTCGTAATATGTGAAGATTCAATTATAACAAGTGCTAAAGTTCTTAGCTAGTTCAAGGAGAATATTCTACATTTTAAAGTCTTTTTCAGTTTCTACTACATCATGCCATCTTCCTCCATATTCATCAGTGGCCCAGGACATTTACCAGAGACACATTTTCCAGAGACTTTAGAGGTTCTCAAATTGTGGTTTCCAGACCAACAGCATCAATGTCACCTGGGTACCAGGCAGAAATGCAAATTCTCAGGCGTCACCCCAGAAACAACTGAATCATTGGTCTGAATTCTCTCTATAGCAGAGGATCTCAACCTTGATGAAGTATGGTGAATCCCAGCAGTGTAACAAATCCATCAGAGCTTCTCATGTTTCATCAGGGTTGAGATCCTCTGCTATAGAGAGAATTCAGACCAATGTGATACTCAAATGCAGCAACTAGCTTAGCCCACTGGCTGCTCCAATTATTTCCTGGGTGCCCTTTAAAGGAGTTTTGGTGTTTATTTCCCCAAATTGTTGTTTTATGTTTTGTTTTTTGTTGTTGTTGTTTTATGTTTTTTAAACACTAAAATCATATCAGGTTTTTTCTGTGTGTGTGTGTTAAGTCGTATGAGTTGTGTCCAACTCTTTGCAACCCTATGGACTGTAGCCCATCTATGGGGCTCCTCTGTCCTTGGGATTCTCCAGGCAAATATATTGGAGTGAGTTGCCATGCCCTTCACCAGGGGATCTTCCCGACCCAGGGAAGATGCAGGGATCGAACCTGCATCTTTTACATCTCCTGCCACTTGTTTACAGATTTTAGGACTGTAACACCTCCCATTGACAGGCAGGTTCTTTACCAATAGTGCCACCTGGGAAACCCTCAGGTTCTTTCTAAAAGCAGGAAACAGTATAATCTCAAGTAAATAATAATTCAAACAAACCTGACCTTTACCTCAGTCCCCACTGAAAATATCTAGCGGTCCCTTGATAGTACAGTATGATAATTTACTATATAAATGTGTATATTTTGGATAATTTGATCAATATTCACTCTTCTTTCAAAAATATAAAGTAACTATTTCCCTATAGAATGTGATTTATTTGAATACCTCCAACACTCCATCCTGTTTACTCTTTACTTCTTTTTCCAATTTTTTATGATAAAAGATACATAACAAAAATCTTAATCATTTTCAATTATACAGATCAACAGTATTGAATACATTTCCACTGTTATACAACCATCACCACCATCCATGTCCAGAACTCTCCTTATCTTGTAACACTGAAACTCTGCACCATTAAACATTAATTCCTCATTCTTCTCCTCCAGTCTCTGGGAGCTACCATTCTACTCTCTGTCTCTATGAATCTGTCTACTCTAAGTATCTCAAATAAGTGGAGTAACAGTCTTTTGTGACTTCTTATCACTTAGCATCATGTTCTCAAGGTCCATTTATATTATAGTAAATGTCAGAATTTCCTTCCCTTTTAAGACTGAATAATTATCCATGGTGTGTATATATATATATATATATACACACACATATACATACATATACACACCACATTTTGCTTATCCATTCATCTGCTGATGGACACTTGAGTTGTTTCCACATTTTAGCTATTGTGAATAATGCTGCTGTGAATATGAATGTCCCAATATCTCTTTAAGACTGCTCCCAATCCTTTTGGTTGTATAACCAGAAGTGAAATTGCTGGGTCAGGTAGTTTGATCCTTGATGCTCAGATGGTAGAGCCTGCAAAGTGGGAGAGCCAGGTTCATGTTCGATCCCTGGATCAGAAAGATCCCCTGGAGAAGGGAATGACTACCCACTCCACTATTCTTGCCTGGAGAATTCTATGGAGAGAGAAGCCTGGCGGGTTACTGTCCACGGGATCTCAAAGAGTCAGACACAACTGAACAACTAACACTTTCACTTTCTTTCATGGTAATTTTATTTGTAATTTTTTGAGGAATGGACATACTGTTTTCCACAGCAGTTGTACAGTCTTTTATTCCCATCCACATGCACATGCTTGTCCCTTTTCCCTTCAAGATCTCCAAAGAGCTCATTTGCTAGATACCTTGGACATACTATGAATATCAGTGCTGGTATAGTCACTGCAAAGTTCACATATAAATGCTGCCCGCTTACCTAACTGTGTCTTGATTGCCTCTGAAATCTCGAACATAATGGAAGTGGGAAGTTTTACGGTGGTTTCATTAAGGCCTGGGATAACAAGGTGGACTGCAAGAAAACAGATGTAATAAAAGAAAATGCGTCCTGAAACAAAGCTCAGAGCATTGGAACCATGACGCTTAGAGCTTATTTTGCTTAGTCAATTTCAACCCAAACTTTAAAAATCTGGGAAAAAATATGACAGTAAATTTTAAACATAATCTTTTTTCATATTCAGAACTGAACAACCAAAATATTGTGACCTAATCCACAGACTCAAGAATTGTAGAATGGCTCCTTAAGATTAAAAACACCATTACTAATAGTAACTTTTAAAAGAGTTATTCGATATGACAAAGACTCTTTTACAATAGCAACAGGTAGGCAGGTAGGAGGGGAGCCAATAGGTGCAGGCTAGAGTTGCTTCCCTAACACCGTCGGATCCTAACCTGGAATGGACACAAGCCAGGATGCTAAACAATGAAAGGAAATGAACCAACATCAATTTAACAGACCTGCACACAGTGCAAAATTCTATAACAGCCTTGTTATCAAAATAAGAGCCTGATTTGCTTAACGTAGGTGTAGATTTCAAGACAGACTCACCCAGTATTGTTCCTCCATAGGGAGTCTTATCTGGAGATTTAGTTGAGGCCCTGTGTGTAACATTCTGAATCACTGTTGAAAGACCAAAAGATAATAGTGTGAATGGGAAAAAAAAAAATTACAGTCAAGAAGCAGAATGAAGCTAATAACATAAAGCCATCTGCACTGGAGAAATCTGATGCTTTTTTAATTAACAGAAAGGAACTCACTGGGCTGGCTACACAACCAACAAAAGGCTAGAAGGCACATCCTAACACCTATGCCTTTAAGTAGAGAAAGTGTTCCGTTCTAATTAACTTAAAATTTCCTTTCTCAGCTCCACTCCCTGAAGCCTACCCAAGTTAAATAACTTGCACAAAATGAGGCAATGACACACTCAGTAAATAAAATGAGTTAGAAAATGTATATCCTCAAAGCCAAGATTCTATGGATAAGCCCAATACTAACTGACCCCATTTTGAAAATACACTTGAGGCACTGTGTTTTCTTAAAATGAATTCGTATTTTAAGTGCCCAATCTTTTCCACCACAAAACTTTCTGGAAATAATTGAGTCTTTTAAATAATTTGAAAAACTGAAAGTCAAAACACAAATGACTAGATGCTAAAATAAGACATAAGTCTTGAAACCTGGATTTCTTTACAGTCCTTAAAATGAGCTCTAAATCATAGTTATAATTTCATTAATCCAAAATATCCTATTAATGACTTCCTACATCTAAATGATCTTAATGCTGAAGAAAGCCACATATATTTAATTGGTTTTATAAAATTTAATACTTGTTAGGGTTGTTCTTTCTCCAGATGTCCAACCAATATGCCTTGCCAAGACTTGGCCTATTTGTAGAGTCAAAATTATCTGTTAACTTCTAATTTACTACTGCAATTATTTTTCAAAAAAATAAGCATAAATTTTTTTAAAAATATGTGCTGTTTAATTATCTCAGTTTAAAAGGCATATTAAAATAGCTCTAAGCATATATCCAAAGCAGACATGCAAATTACCTTGCTTGATGATTGTTACTGGGATTAGCTTTCTTGGGACATATGCTGGCTGAAAAGGGAGGAAGAGACACATCTTTTGAGTTATGGTTAACAAAAAATAATTTAAAAACTGGAAGTAGTCCTTTCTTGCCTTCCATGAAGTTCTCCATGACACTGGTTTAACGGTTGCTGGAAAGATCTTTAGTACATATATCTGCCTCTGTTTTATTGCATTCACTTGTTTTTTCCCATAAATGTCCAAAGATTTGACAGAAGCAGTACCTTCAAAATTCCCATTAGTTTAGTTTACTTAGAAACTGCAATGGAAAGAACTGAAATCCTCTGGGTTGAATCCTAGAGTGTTTTCACTTAATTTGAACCAGTGAACCTCAAAAATTTTGTCTTTATATTCCCTCTCAAAAAAGGATTTTAAGCTACACATTCTTTTAAAACCAATCAGAATAGCATTGAAACATGTATATTATCGTATATAAACTAGATGACCAGTGCAGGTTTCAAGCATAAAGCCGGGCACCCAAAGCCAGTGCTCTGGGACAACCCAGAGGGATGGGGTGGGGAGGGAGGTGCGAGGGGCCTCAGGATGGGGGAAACACATGTATGCCTGCAGTAGATTCATGCCATCTATGGCAAAAACCATCACCGCATTGTAAAGTAATTATCTTCCAATTAAACAAATAAATAAATTTTAAAAACCAATCAACCAACCCTACAATTGTTACAGGGTGTCCCCCTGCTGCTTCAGACACACAACCACTGTGAACTCCTGATGCGAAGCTTTTCCTTGCCCGGGAAGGCAGAGCTGGGACTCAGATCCAGACATTTCTACTTCTAAAGCCTGTAGTTTTAACAATTGTGTATGTATTTATGCCCAGCGGACCTCAAAATTGGAAGGGCAGGTCTCAGAGGACTGTGACTTCTCCCTTCTTCCAAATTCCCTCAGGTGTCCCACGGTAAGTTTGGATGTCACGGAGAGAGCAACTTGAACCAGGGGCATGTTTAGAGTTAACCTGAGTGGAGTCCTCACTGGGGATAGTGAGCCAAGGATAAGACAGCCAAGGAAGAGGCATGGAACAGGACGAAAGAACAGCAGGAAACATCCAGAGCAGAATCAGACTGAGGTAAAGGGGTAAGCAAGCACGACATTGATTTTTTGAAGCTTGGTTTAACCTGGATGCATGGTATAGATATTCCCGGTACTAGACCTGCTGACAATTCAGGATGTAGTGAATGAGATACTTAACCACACAGGTGTTTAAAGTTGTGAGCAAAGAAGATTTGTTAACATGCTTCCATTCTAATAAACAATATGCCCATAACAAAGAAGGGCCACAATACCATGCTTACTGTTGGCTATTTTTCTTCTTGTATTAAAGTCCTTACTTTTAAAAAACACAGAAAATAAAAGTTTACTCTTAACGAACTATTTTAAAAAGAAGTATCTGTATTTCTTGCATTGTATTTGGATCCAGTGCTGTAGGCCAAATGCTTGCCCCACAAATTTGTATATTAAAACTTAATCCCTAGTGTGATGGCATTTGGAGGTGGGGCCTTTGGAAGTAAATACCTCATGTGGGTGGAGCCCCGATGAATGGGATTAGTGCTCTTGTGAAAGAAAAGCCAGAGAACTCTCTCCACCCTCCTGTCATGTGAGATAGTTGTGAGCCAGAAGTGAGCTCTCCCCAGACATTAAATCTGCCAGTGCCTTAACACTGACTTCCCAGGCCCCATAACTGTGAGAAATAACGTATTGTTTAAGCCATCCATCCAGCCTGCAATATTTTTGTTATAGCAGCCCTGATGGACTAAGACATCCAGTAATTTCCTACCTAGCAATCTAGCCTAAGGAAGTAGTAGAAGATAGAGCTATCATTTTGTGTAAGAGTGTTTATTACCACAATGTGAAACGATCTCATCATCCCAAAGCAGAGGTTTTGTTAAATAAATTATGGTTAAAATTTCTGACATTTATTTAACAAAGTGGGAAGTATGTATAGTATAAATGTAAAGGATACAAATTTATATTTATATTATAACCTAATTGTATAACAATATGTGTATAGACAAAAGACCAAAAGGAAATATATCATAGTCATTTTTTAAACGGTAGTCATTCCTTATAATCTGATACTTTATTTTATGTACCTTTCTATATTTTCCAAGTTCCTTACGGAGTGAATTACACTTATAACTAGGAGAAGCTATTATAACCAGCAGTCTGTTAAGTGCGTGGCTCATACACTATTGGTCAACAGAGAAATGATGTAAATATAATTTATACACAACTTTGCCCAAGCAAGTGGGGAGGAACAGCAGGAATACAAGTATAGCCATCAGTAGGAAAGAAAAAAAAAAAAAAAAGTTCAACTTTGATGTCATACTGGCAGAGAACCTCTTGGCTTTCTCATAAGAAAATTAAATAAGTGCACTTGCCCACAGGATCCTTCTTCCCAGGCCCGTGACCCTGTCTTGGTGTGTCCACCTTACCTCCACCTGTCCTGCTTCAGTGAAAGGGTTGCCATCCATAGTCTCTATCATTCCTGAGCATTTAAATCTTTGATGTGGCAAACTCCAGTTCCATGGGAGAGGTTTGCCAGGGGAGCCACAGTATCGTTCCTGGTGCTACTAATTTCTTTTGATAGAGTTGTGCCTACAGTGCCAAAGATTTTTGAATGTCTGGTCCTCTTTTTGCCCCATGTGTCTTGTCCTTTAGTGTATGTTTTGCAGAGCGTGAAGTGTCCAGAGACACATCACATTACCGCAGAAACACCTATGTGTTGCTGTGTCGATGGCATTATCCCAATTTGTATTTCCTCTGCTGTGGATGATTTATTTCAAGGAAGTTTTTGACAAAAAGAGATAGAAAATATTTCATTCTTGACATAATGGAACACAGTTTTTGTTCGGGTTCTTATCTGAGTACAGACTAGTCTTCTATTAAGATGATGACAAGACTATATCTGTGCTGCCAGAGAATAAGGAAATCATTTGGTTGCAGAATCCAATTCTTTTTAGACCTTATAATTATTCTCTTGTCTAATTAGCAATTCAAAGATGCACCAAGACTAATGAGCAAGTAGTAACTCCCTCTCTGTAAGAAGGTTTTTTTTAATTGAAATGTAGTTAATTTTACAGTGTTGCTGCATTAGTTTCAAGTGTACGGGAAAGTGATTCACATTATAAGAATATATATATAAACACACATATATACTCTTTTTCAGGTTCTTTTCCTTTATTGATTATTATATATTACTATATATAATATATTTCCTGTGCTAGAGGAATAGGAATTATTAATATATTTCCCTGTGCTAGACAGGTTCTTGTTGGTTATCTGTTTTATATAGTGGCACATATATGTTAATGGCAAACTCTCTCTAATTTCTCTCTCCCCTCTCCTTCTCCCCTTTGGTAACCATAAATGTGTGTTCTCTGTCTGTAGGTCTATTCTGTTTTGTGTATCATTTCATTTGTATCATTTTTTTTAGATTTCACATATAAGTGATATCAGATGATATTTGTCTGGCTTATTGCACTTCACATGTGTGTGTGCTCAAGTCACGTCTAACTCTTTGCAACCCTATGGACTGCAGCCTGCCAGGCTCCTTGAATTTTCCTGGCAAGAAGACTGGAGTGGGTTGCCATTCCCTTCCCCAGGGGCTTTTCCCAACCCAGGAATGAACCTGGATCTCTTGCATTGCAGGCCGATTCTTTACCATCTGAGACACCAGGAAAGCCCTAAGGAAATTCACTTTTACCACTTTTCAGGGGACACTGTAGCTGAGTATCCAGTTGGTGAGACTCAATGGGAAGAGGATGCTGAAGTGGTAAAAGGCAATGTCCCTGATGGTTCACCCAGCTTCCTTTTCAGTCCTGGCTAGGGAAACCCACTCAAATCTAGCAATGACCACAGCGGCAGTAACCAAACACTGTGGGGGGCTTTAGATTCACTCTGCACTGCACTGCCTTTCCCCCGATATTGTTTTTAAAAAGTTAAATTTAAGAAAAGTAATGATAACACAAGGATGCTATTCTTTGTAAGCTACTCTTCACAGGTTTGTCCATGTGGTATTTTTGGGACATCAGCACACCCACTGTTGATGTAACTTTCTCATTAGGCCCCGGGGAGCGGCTGAGGGTTGCTCAAAATAAAATTTCAATGACTCAAGATCTAAACCACATGAGAAGAATTTGGGCCTGTTATATCCTGGTTTTAATTCATTTTTAGGATGTCCTGATGAAAGTTACGAAAGATACTGATTCAATCTAACAGCTGACTAAAGGTGACTCTAACATCCTTCTTGTGATAATTGCTGTGTTTCTGGTCAGCCAGGGAGGAATCAGGTATCCACCTTTGGTGATATTGGTGGTGTAGATATAAAGTTTTTAAGTTTCTGCTTAGCTCAATGATTGCCAAGAATGAAAGGACATCTATGTATTCACTGCACACGGTCTTCGGGTGTTTGGGGAGAGACCAGACTGTCTTTCTCCTTATTTACTCATCTGCTAACTTACACTTTAAGAACTGATACTACTTCTCTTTTTGTCAATGACAGACATGGCCATTTTAAAAGACAGGTGGACCTCTGATGGAAAAAAATGGAAGGGTGAAAACAGATGTCTATTTTAGGGGAATTTTGATTCTCAGGAGATTTGGATTAATTCAGTAATTAAATTTTAAAACACCTGTTAATAAATGCTACATACTTCAGAAATTCATTGTTTGGTTAGTGAACTAGTCAGATGACTAAGTTTTTTAAAACTTATTTAATAATATATTAAAGTTAGCCATCATTCCTTTATATTTTTTATATAATAAAGCTTAATGAACTTATTTACAAAACAGTCTTATAGATATGGGAAAAAAAATCTTACGGCTACCAAAGAGGAAACATGAGGGGGAGGGATAAATCAGGAGCTTGGGGTTAACACACACACACTATTGTATATAATGTAGATAATCAAAGTCCTACTGTATAGCACGGGGAACTCTATTCAATATTTTGTAATAACTTACATGAGAAAAGAATCTGAAAAAGAATGAATGAGTGTACATGTATAACTGAATCACTTTGCAGTACACCTAAAACTATTAACAGCACAGCCTTGTAAATTGACAATAATCCAATAAAATTTTTTTAAAAAGACAGATAGTAGACATTAGATTTAACCTTGATAAAAACAGGGTTCTGGCTTCCCAATATGAAGAAAATAGCCCAATTATCATCTGTTTTTTGTACATGGATCTCAAGTGGTGCAACTTACATAGGAAGAATCAGGGCTTTGTTTATGCATACATCTTTTCTCTCATTTTTCTAGAGATGGAGGCGGGGGTGATATTGAAAGTAATTAACAAGCAGCGTAACAAAAGCACTAACCAAGGAGAAGAGACCCCTGCTCAGTGTCCTCTGGCACAAATGTCCCGAGAGTTGCCTGCAGATCACAGGCTTAGATACGGGAGTTACAGTATATAATGTAGCAAGACGTTTAAGGTGGGGCTGTGTTTGGGAGTTCCCTGGTGGTACAGAAGTTAGGGCATGGTGCTTTCACAGCGTGGCCCCAGGTTCCATCTCTGGTTGGAGGACTGAGAGCCTACAAGCCAAATGTCACAGCTGGGAGGGCAGAAGTTAAGACGGGGCTGCATTTAATATTCAAATTTTAATCTGCATGTCATTTATCTGTTAAAATGGATAGCCTCAAGTTCACACTGTTTTTTCCATTACCAATCTCTTTTCAGAAGGTGTGAAGAAGTTTCTGCTGTGCTTAAGTTTTAGGTGTAAGCATGCATATATGAATAAAAACATTTTTCAACATGTCTTAAAACTCTGGAATTAATTTCATCTCTCTTGAAATACTGCCTTCTTTCTGCAACCCCATGGACTGAAGCCCTCCAGGCTGCTCTGTCCATGGGATTCTCTAGGCAAGAATATGGAGTGGCTTGTCATGCCCTCCTGCAGGGGATATTCCCGACCCAGGGACTGAACCCTTCTCTCTTACATCTTCTGCACTGGCAGACGGGTTCTTCAACACCAGTGCCACCTGGGAAGCCCCAAAATATATACCTCTATAAAGTATCAAATAAACTTTCAGAATCAATTCTAAGTGGTCATACGAGATGGTCAAAGGCTATCCCAAGTGGTTCTTTTACAATTTTCCCATGTTCTGGAGCTACCCAAAGGCACAGAGGGAAGTTTGTGAAACATTTTTTCTCCTATCCAGACTGTAACAATGAAGAAAGCCTCACAGAGAATCCTTAAAATATCTTTTTAATTAGTTTGGGTTTTCCTTTGGAAATACCCAAGAGTTTCAAACCACAGCTCATTAAAGCTGGCTAGAGTTGGGGGTACTCCGCCTCACAGCTTGAATTGATCAAATATCTGGCTCTGTGTCATAGATGCAGGAAATTTCTTCCTGGACCTTCTTGTCATGGCTATTTATGATGTGGAAAAGATATAAAATTTCTTGGGAATAAAATGTCAATCATCTTTCCCAATCTTGCTGAGTAACTAACCCTAAATGAAATATTCTGCCAAAAGAAACATAAATTATTGGGATATGATTGCTGTGAAGAAGAAATGAAAGAAACAACACTGAGTCACATGTAAGCTAAAGTACGACATCCAAGAGGGTGGTAGATAAGATGTGCTTCCTAGGAAACCATTCACAACAGAGAGGATTGTTCTAGAAGGGAATGGAAGAGAGGCTCTATTCCTCGTGACTGGATTTGAAAGCCAAAGCCAAAGGGACCTTGGAGTGAAGTGAAAGAGTTAGTCGCTCAGTCTTATCCAACTCTTTGTGACCCCATGGACTGTAGCCCACCAGGCTCCTCTATCCCCGGGATTTCCCAGGCAAGAATACTGGAGTGGGTTGCCATTCCCTTCTCCAGGGGATCTTCCCAAGCCAGGGATCGAACCCAGGTCTCCTGCACTGCAGGTGGATTTTTTACCATTGAGCCACCAGGGAAGGAACATTAACAATGGTCCCTTGAATGGCAGAATTCAATACTTGGTACTAAGCTGATTACTTAAGTATTTGGGAAAAGTACATACCCTCAAATATGCAGGACCTTACTGCATATAAGATAGCAAGATAAAACCCACATAGTTTAAATTATTACAAAATCAAACCACTAAAACTAAAAAAAAAAAAGAGAGAATTATTTATCTGATCTCTGGATAAGGAAGAGCTTACTAAAATATTAGGCAATTGAAGATATGACAATGGAAAGACAAATAACTTCATTAAGCAAATTAAGACTTGGCTATTTCACAAATTCCCATAAACAAAATTGATAACAAATGTGACAATAATGTTTCTAGATGATATCACAAAGAATCTTTGTTCTTTAGTGTCTTTAAACGATTCAATAAAAAACCCACAAGATGCCCAATAAACAAAGAACTGAAACTAAAGGTCATAAAATGGAAAATACAAATGACTAATAAATGAGTGAACTAAGTACTGCTTCATCAGCAATCAGAAATAAGGTTTACAAACCATTTTACATTATTACACTAGCCAAAAATTTAGTGATGGAGATACATAATGTTGAGAATCAGGGTACTATATCAAGATAACTCTGATCCATTGCCAGCAAGATTGAAAATTGGTAAAAAAAAAAAAAAAAAAGTTGACCAGACATATTAGAAAGTTTAAAAATTGTTAAAAATCTAAACAACTAATTCCTGGGCTAAGTATCTACATATCTACTTTAAGGAAGAAATCAGAAGTGTGAACAGGATTCTAGATGAGAAAATGGCAGGCACATGAAATAGACACACACCAACTGCACTGAACAGAGGCTGGGCATGTTAGAAAACAAACCAGCTGCTGCTTCATTTTGAAAAGGATTGACCTGACCTGCCTCCTGAGAAAGCTGTATGCAGGTCAGGAAGCAACAGTTAGAACTGGACATGGAACAACAGACTGGTTCCAAATAGGAAAAGGAGTATGTCAAGGCTGTATATTGTCACCCTGCTTATTTAACTTATATGCAGAGTACATCATGAAAAACGCTGGGCTGGAGGAACCACAAGCTGGAATCAAGATTGCCGGGAGAAATATCAATAACCTCAGATATGCAGATGACACCACCTTTATGGCAGAAAGTGAAGAAGAACTCAAGAGCCTCTTGATGAAAGTGAAAGAGGAGAGTGAAAAAGTTGGCTTAAAGCTCAACATTCAGAAAACTAAGATCATGGCATCTGGTCCCATCACTTCATGGCAAATAGATGGGGAAACAGTGGAAACAGTGGCTGACTTTATTTTTCTGGGCTCCCAAAATCACTGCAGATGGTGATTGCAGTCATGAATTAAAAGACGCTTACTCCTTGGAAGGAAAGTTATGACCAACCTAGACAGCATATTAAAAAGTAGAGACATTACTTTGCCAACAATAGGTCCATCTAGTCAAGGCTATGGTTTTTCCAGTAGTCATGTATGGATGTGAGAGTTGACTATAAAGAAAACTGAGCGCCAAGAATTGATGCTTTTGAACTGTGGTGTTGGAGAAGACTCTTGAGAGTCCTTGGACTGCAAGGAGATCCAACCAGTACTTCCTAAAGAGATCAGTGTGTGGTGTTCATTGGAAGGACTGATGTTGAAGCTGAAACTCCAATACTTGGCCACCTGATGTGAAGAGCTGACTCATTTGAAAAGACCCTGATGCTGGGAAAGATTGAAGGCAGGAGGAGAAGGGGACAACAGAGGATGAGATGGTTGGATGGCATCACTGACTCGATGGACATGGGTTTGGGTGGACTCTGGGAGTTGGTGATGGACAGGGAGGGCTGGTGTGCTGCGGTTCATGGGGTTGCAAAGAGTTGGACACAACTGAGCGACTGAACTGAACTGAACTTTTAAGTAGGAAATGTTGGAAAATAGAGGAAAGATTTGAACAATTGCAGGGTAACGAGAGCATCTACTAATTCACTCTTGAAACATCTTATGGTGGAAAACAACCCATGGGACAGAAGATAATAAGAATAATCTCAAAATAAATGGAATACTGAAATACTAGGTTAACTATGTTGAATATCAGAATTTTAGAGCTTTAAACAAATTAGAGATAATTTGGTCTCAAGCTTCTACCTCCATTTTCTGAGAAAGAAACTAATTCCTAAAATGTCACATACCAATACTCAATAGCTAGGCAGGTAATCCAGTTTCAGTACCTCATAAAAGGACCACTTCCCTATTTAAATAAAAGTGTAATACAGACATTTTTTAAAGACCGTTCTTGGAAAATAACGTGGTACATACCACAGAGTGGACTTGGTCATAGGTACTTTGGATTTTCCCATTTACTTTGCTTTTACCTGACAAAAACAAAAAGAAAATGACATTCATTTCATTCTTCTTTATCCTAAATCAATTCTTACTAGTCATTATGAAGACAACTACAACTACTGCTGTAACTTGGGCATATTATTTTATTTGCTATCATTTCAACACTGATCCTAATGATGTTTGAAACAAAGGACGATAGGAAACAAGCCTCAGGCCCCATAAAGTCTTTGCATGTTCATTTCCACTGGTCCAGCTGTTTCACTGAATATTCACACACAGTATTGTTTTTTGGCTCAGTTATTGTTCAGAGATTGATTTAAAACAAGACCAATGGCCAAATAAATTTTGAATGGTTTGTTACTGTCAAATGTTAATCATTTTTCAAAGAAACACTCACTATAGAAGATACTGAATCATTAATGCTCAAATTGTTTACTTTTATATTTTCATAAATACAGAAAGTGAGAATTAGCTCATATTACACAACTAATAAAATAAAAATTTATAATTGGAAAAAAAATAGTACAGAAAGCTCACTGAAAAGTTCTAGTACTTACTTCCGACAATAGTCTTGTGATTAAAAATCTTACTCCAAATTCCACCTTCTACATTGTCTTTCACTCCGAATTCATAAACTGTGTCAGGCTTTAGATTTTCCACGATTGTTTCAGTGGCTGGACAGAGTTGAAAAATCCATTTCTTTTCCTTATCCTTTTCTCTATAGCGAATTGTATAGTATCTGTCAAATAAGCAAAATATGCTGTAAAACCACAGGGAGATTCAGAATGTATTTCAAGTTTCTTAATATATCACAGACCCCCATCTACTCTTAAGATTTAATATTGGCTTCTGTTAAGATTTTTAATTTGCAAAGAACATGAAAAAAAATTGCTCAATGTATGCCTGAGCTTTTAATTTCTAATAGTGAGTTCAGGGACCAGGAAGGAGCACAATCATGGTCTGACAGAATTCCAGCTCTCTCATTTCTATTTGGAGAAGGAAATGGCAACCCACTCCAGTATTCTTGCCTGAAGAATCAAATGGACAGAGGAGCCTGACAGGCTACAGTCCATGGGGTCACAGAGTCGGACAAGGCTGAAGCAACTTAGCATACTGCACACACAGTTCTATTATTTGCTGTTTTGCAAAGTGGAAGTCTGAGAACACTAAACATTCATCTGTTTCGAAATGAACAGAAAAGAATACAGACATATTTTTATAAATATTTAATATTATAGCTTTATAACTGTATGAGTTTAAGCCTTTTAATTCCATGAAGTTTTGTTAAAGGTAATATTGTTCAATTTTGTAAAAGAGGAACCTCAGACTCTAATGCATCCAGGACTGCATTTCAGGGGGACAATTTTCTCATTAGTAAAAAAAAAAAATGCCAATAGTCAAGTGAAGAACACAGTGAGAAAGACCAAACAATGCAAATTCAAGATCACTGTTACATATTTGCTTTGGGCTTCATAATATTCAGAAACATGTATGGCAAAGTGATAATAGTCCTCACTACTGTTTTTTTTTTTTTCATCTTTATCACATAATAGGCTTTGCATATATTATCTCATTTAATGACTCACCAGGCAATACATTTAATTGTCACAAAAACATCTTAAGTAGTAGGAATCATTAATCACATGTGAAAATGATGTTTCAGAAAGATCACTTAACTTTATTTCAGTTCAGTCGCTCAGTCGTGTCTGACTCTTTGCAACCCCATGAACCGCAGCACGCCAGGCCTCCCTGTCCATCACCAACTCCCAGAGTCCACCCAAACCCATGTCCATCAAGTTGGTGATGCCATCCAACCATCTCATCCTCTGTCGTCCCCTTCTCCTCCTGCCTTCAATCTTTCCCAACATCAGGGTCTTTTCAAATGAGTCAGCTCTTCAACATCAGGTGGCCAAAGTGTTGGAGTTTCAGCTTCAACATTAGTCCTGCCAATGAACACTGAGGACTGATTTCCTTTAGGATGGACTGGTTGGATCTCCTTGTAGACCAAGGGACTCTCAAGCGTCTTCTTCAACACCACAATTCAAAAGCATCAATTCTTCTGCACTCCGCTTTCTTTATAGTCCAACTCTCACATCCATACATGACTACCGGAAAAACCATAGCCTCGACTAGATGGACTTTTGTTGGCAAAGTAATGTCTCTGCTTTTTAATGTGCTGTCTAGGTTGGTCATAACTTTCCTTCCAAGAAGTAAGCGTCTTAATTTCATGGCTGCAATCACCATCTGCAGTGATTTTGGAACCCCCAAAAATAAAGTCAGCCACTGTTTCCCCATCTATTTGCCAGACCAGTGTCATCTAGCCAGTGATGTTTACCAGCAACAGTGGTGGAAACAGAAAAGAAGGAAAAGCTCCTCTGGCTCTTTCTGAAGAGCCTCCCTAAGTGGGGAGCCTGGACAGATCAGGACAGGGGGTATATTGCTCTTAGACACAGCAATGAGAAGGGCTACATGTATCAATGCCAATAGGTTCTATAAGCAGATTACGAAAAAGAAAATTACAAAATGATGCACGTTGTCAATTTTCTCCCCAAAATTTAGTATCTTCCCTGACTCCTCGTCCCACAAAATTAAATGCACTAAGATTTATGTCAATTGTTTTATTTAAAGCCCGAAAGTCCCTTATTTACCCAGGCTGAAATTGTTTATTGTATCCCCTCTAAGTGCCAGACACAAGTTCTTAATATGAAAAAAAACAAAAACCCAGAATCTCTAGAAATAAGGGCCAGGACTGTCTACATAAATAGTGGAGCTCGTTGCAAAATGAAAACATGGGGCCCCTTATTCAAGAATTATTAAGAGTTTTAGGACAGTGACAGCAGAGCATTAAACCAAGTATGGTCTTTCTAAGTGGAGAGCCTGTGTAACTGCATGGGCTGCACACCCATGATGTCAGCAAGGGGGTTATAGTTTTCTAAGTACACAGAAGGGGTGTATCTATACATCCAGTTTGCTTTCTTACTAGTTACACACTACTGAAATGCTTGGAATCATTCACTAGCTTGCTTCTCCCTAGTAAAAGCAGCTCTCTGGACTCCATACCCCATTCCAAAGTCAAGAAGACAAAACAAGAGGAGGAGGCAGTTCCAGCCAAAACGCTAACTGCTACTGGGAACAAACATTATAGCATACTAGTGCTCTGCGTCCTGTGAGTTGAACCATCAACAGCAAGTTATGAAACATATTTGTTGACAAGTATGTCATATGGAATTTCTGTTGCTTTTTTCCCCCTGCCTTGGCTATTACAAGACTCCAGAGAAGTGCAGAGAAAACTAAAATTAGAGCAGATGGGCCTCCACAGCTTCGCATCTCGAGTTTGGATACATTTCTCAGCTGCTTGCATGATCTGGTGGAGGCAGAGGGCAATGCTTACAGAATTACCAAAGATAATCTGGGGAGTCCAGGGTTCCCAGTAAATTTGATTTTATATCCTCTTCCTAGGAATAAAATCAGGCAGAAATATTCTAAGACTATGTAAAAAAAAAAAAAAATCTAGCCTGTACATTTTTTTCTATTTTGATCACAAAGCATTCTAATCTCTCTTGTACCAAGTTTGGTAGAAAAAATAAAAGTGCAGGCAGCTAGGCCTTCTCCTTGGCTTCAGTTAGGTTCCCTCATCAATACTGGCTTGATTGGTAAGTGTATAATATAGGCAAGTTGTACATTTTAAAAGATCATAAACAAGGCTACTTAGCTATAAAGTGGTAAAGCATAGTTTCTTGATTTTAAAGCAAAATATAGGCCTTATGATAAATATACTGCACAACCTAGCACAGGGTAGGTACTCCGTATATGTTATGGAACTGTGAAGCCGGAAGTTAGGCATGAGCAACCAGCGGTGGCCTGGCAGAAAAGGATGCAAGCTGATCCCTAAACCCCACCCCAGACACACCCAGGGGAGCTGAGATATGCTACAAAAATAACCACAGGGACTTTTCCAACTCCTGCAGATGCACCCTAGGCGCTGCTGCTGCTGCTAAGTCGCTTCAGTCATGTCCTTGACTCTGTGTGACCCCATAGACGGCAGCCCACCATGCTCCCCTGCCGTCCGTGGGATTCTCCAGGCAAGAACACTGGAGTGGGCTGCCATTTCCTTCTCCAATGCATGAAAGTGAAAAGTGAAAGTGAAGTCACTCAGTCGTGTCCGACTCTTAGCGACCCCATGGACTGCAGCCCATCAGGCTCCTCCGTCCCTGGGATTTTCCAGGCAAGAGTACTGGAGTGGGGTGACATTGTCTTCTCCGACCCTAGGCACAGTGGATACAAATTAACCTCAGGGGCTTCTCCAACTCTGGCACATGCCCCCTTGATGCACAGCTGTGTCCTGAAGTAACCTTAGGCAGCCAGGAGCCCATTAAGTGTTCATAAATATTCTATACATACAGACATCTGATGATAACAGACTGAATTATGGGAAAGACATGCGCAATAGATCCTGTTGTTATGTAACTTGCAACTGCCAATCAAAACTCTCATGTAGATGAATATGTGACAGCCACATCTTGCATGTGCCCAGACATGCCCCCTTCCCTGATTGGCCTTAAGTGTATGCCCATTTGCATTTTGCACAGGGCAGAACCAAGAGGAGAAGATGGAGTAAAAAAGGGAAGCCAAGCAGGATCACGGCCACTCCTTCAGGGTCAACCCACTCTCATGTCTTGGGAGTGTACTATCTGCTGTTTAATAAACTATTTGTCTGCTTGAGCTGTAACCAGTCTGTTGTTTCGAATCCCTGCTTCCATGAGACAGGAGCTAAGAAATCCTGCCTGCTTGAGCTGCAGTCTGTCATTCCAAATCTTTGTTACATTGAGACAAGAACTGAGGAAGGGAAATAAATTGATGTAACAAAACAAATAGAATGGATACTTTGGTACTCATAGAGTCATTCTATAATTAGAATATAGTTGCTCTAAATGGCCAATGACTCAATCACCAAAAAAATACTGATTTAAGTCATTATATCTATAGTTGTATTTTGTAATATATCATTGCATATTGCTTCACTTACCAGATCTCAGCATTCTCATAGAGTCAATGCAAATGGAAGGCAAGTTCAAGAAATGTCTATGTGGTACATTTGCAAAGGGCTTACAGATATTTTTAAATTTATTTCCATGTTTCTGTACAATACATTCTGAAATTAGCAGAGCAAGAATTATTAGAGAAGAAAGAGAGGGGCTGGGAAGTGTCTAAAGCCTGAGAATGAGTGGCAGAGCGAGGAAAAGGGTTGTTTCCTGACCATAAACTAACACCATGTGTACGACATTGGACTATCTTTCTACTGCGGGGCTTGCAAAAGGAGATGCAAAGAGAAGGTAAAAAGAATCCGAATGGAAGAGAATTAAAAGGAATCAGAAGTTCTTTTAGCATTACTTAAGGCTTCCATATAATCAGAGACTTCCATTATTGTCTGAGGATATCCAGGATCAAACATTGACTGCACTTTTTTTCTGTGGTTAATCAAATTTGGGCACAAGTGCTTGGAGAGGCAGCAAGTCTATTAAAGACAGAGGTAGCAGTCAGTGAATGTCATCAGAGCAGACCTCTGGAAAGCCTGACCAGCAACTAGACATTAGAAACAAGGACATCTCACATCCCAATTAAGTGGTTAGGAACTGTTGAGGGCGGTGTTTGATTCAGCTGGAAATATTCTGTGCTTGGCTTTCTCCAAGAAACCAAAACTGACAATAGTCATTATTATAACTTAAAAAATACCATAATTCCTTCAAGTGTAATGGAGAAGGCAGATAGTGGCTTGGCTTGGATCTCTTTCATCTGCAAGATAGTAGCATGCCCTCAGGAGAGTCTCTTTGCCCACTTACCCGTCAATTTTCTACTTTGAAGAATGGGGGTTGGATTAGACAATCACTGAATCCTTTCTGTTTCTAAAATTTTATTCTAGCTACAAATAAGACATTCTATTCCAATGAAATTCAGAGGCAGAACTCAGGCTAGAAACCCCAGAGGTAGAAATATCATAAATAAAGTTTACGATGTAACTGGCATTGAGTTCTACTAAGTGAAGAAACTGAATAACGTCAGAATAAGTCTAGTCCTTTTACAAACTAGCCTGGATTGATGCACATGGTTGGTCATTTGGGGACTTGCTATACTTTTTTTTTTTTTTTAGCAATTCTTTTATCTCTATGTGATTAATCACTATATTTCCTACATCATCTATTCCACACATCACTTTTTTTTTTTTTTTTTTTGCTCTCTTCACACCAAAGGACACTATTGATGCCCCATTGTCAACATCCTTACTGCCAGTCTTAGACTGTGACTGCTGATATAAAATCTGCCCTCTCCCTCTTTCTCTCAAAATCTCTCTCTCCTCCTTCACTTTCTATTTATCCCTCTCCAATTTTAGGGTTCTCCCTTCTAAAAATAACTGTCTTGGTAATTTTATTCCATTTTATTATTCCGTCCACTCTGCATCCTTTCTCCTGATTCTTCGAGACTTTCTCTGAGTCAAAAAGTTGTTCAACTATTTTCCATTATATCAAAGCTAGACTAAAAGTAATATTTACTTCTTTTTCCTGTCATTACCTTTTAACACAAATTTCTCCAAAGTAATCTATTTTTTTTTCCTGTTTTCTTACTGCTCATAATGCCCAAATCTCTTTGCAATCTTGTGTCTGACCTGTGAGTGTAGTAAAACCTCATGATCAAATCCAATGATTCAATCATCTGTGAGTTTCACAACTACCTTAAAATCTCCTCATCATTCTCAAATGTGCTCCTATTCCTGTTGTCTTCACGCTCCTTCTCCCCTGTGTCCACTCTGTTTTCAAGTCCAGCTGTGTTTCCCTGCGTGATACCTCTCACACTTACCTTGTCTCTACTCCTGAATAGCACTTACAGGCCTAGGCCAGGTCCTTACTATCTCTGGACTCTTGGAATAATTTTCAAACTGGAAACCATTTCCAAAACCTCTTTATCACTTACTGCTACCTGATGTAAGTTCAACAAAAGAAAGACATCTCTAGTGATTTGAGTGCTATCTGAAATGGAACAGTTTATCTGAAGTGGCAATTATCCCATAATACAAGGTAATCCAAAAAAAGCACACACAGGAAGATTAGCAGCAAATTCAGTATCAGTATCATTTTTTGCAACCTCTATGCAAGAATTTTTACCTGATTCTATCCATGCCTTTTAGGGTAGGTTTTGGTATGGCCCAACGGAGAGCATCTTTCTAAAAGTTGTGTTTCTGTACCCCCCACTGCCCCCCACCTTGGTCTGCCTGTAGCCTCCTCTCTCTGAGGTCCTCGCCCTTGATATCTGGACAGTCCCCCTACTATGTGGACAAGGACCTTCATCTCTGACTCTGACCCACAGCCTGTGCCTCCCCAGGCCCCCTCCACACATTTTACATATGTCATCTCATTTAATTCTGACATCTCTATGAGAGATTACTGTTATTACTCCCATTTTACTGATTTCAGAAAAAGTTCAAGGACTGAAGGGACTGGCTAGATAGATGACTTTTAAAGCTAGTTTTAGACATTCCACTTGCCTATTCGTTTGTACATTTGTTGAGGATTTCCTCTGTAAAGTGTGACTCTATGTTGTGTGTGTGATAGGAGACAAGTACGACACCAGGCATTAATTCAAATATGAGCTCACAGAGCAGGGAGGGCGGTAGATGCACATCTGAACACAACTAAAGGAGGCAGGACGAAAAGCAGAGCAGCTGAAGGTGATTGGGTATGGCCCTCTGCAGCCTGAGCTTAAAAAATGGTTACATTGCAAATCTCATCCCAGTGGTAGACTGAAAGCATGACATCCTACCCAGATCCATGGAAAGGACAAGACCAAATCTAAGCCTCATGTCAGGAGAATGACTCACAGATTCCTTGAGACAGATTCTTAGGGAAATTTTGTGATTTTTTTCTTTAACCAGATAGTGGGAACCTGGGGGAGATTCTTCGACAGGAAAATAAAGTTGAGCAGTAATGAAGGAAGCTATATTTATCAGCAGTGGAAGAATTAGAGAAAAACTGGAAGGAAGAATCTCAATTTGTTATAATTCAGATGAGATAATCCAGCTTCCTAGGTGGTGCTAGTGGTGAAGAATCTGCCTGCCAATGCAGGAGAATCCCACGGACAAAGGAGCTTGGTGGGCTACAGTCCGTGGGGTCGCAAAGAGTCGGACACGACTGAGCTACTTAGCAGCAGCAGATGAGATAACAAAGGAGTGAATCATGGAAGAAATACAATGGAGCAGGGGAAAAGAAACAGATCAAAGTTATATTTCTACAAAACAATTGATGAGACTAGACTCCTTATAGGATATGGGTACCAAGGAAAGTGCAAATAAAATTCAAAACTCAATCTTCAAACTTAAGAAGAGGGAAGTTAAAGTGATAGGAGAGGAGATTTTTTTTTAGTGGTATAGACAACATTAATTTAGTTTGAGTTGAGGTGCTGAATACTGTTACCTGGTCATCCTAATGAAAGTATTCAATGCACAATGAAAAATACACTCTTAAAACTGGGCCAAAATCAGAGGTTCAGCATTGGAGGTCATTTACATCCTTACACCACTCCTACTATTCCTCGTAGAACAGCACCATCAGAAAGTCCTGGGAGCTTTTGAAAATGAACAATCTCAGGCTCTTCCTCCGGTCTATGGAATCAGAACCTGCATTTTAACAATATCTTCCACATAACTGAATATGTCAATGCTGTATATTGTCACCCTGCTTATATAATTTATATGCAGAGTACCTCATGGGAAATGCTGGACTGGATAAAGCACAAGCTAGAATCAAGATAGCCGGGAGAAATATCAATAACTTCAGATATGAAGATGAAACCACTCTTAGTGAAGAACTGAAGAGCCTCTTTATGAAAGTGAAAGAGGAGAGTGAAAAAGTTGGCTTAAAACTCAGTATTCAAAAGACTAAGATCATGGCATCTGGTCCCATGAGTTCATGGCAAATAGGTGGGAAAACAATGGAAACAATGACAGACTTTATTTTGGGGGGGCTCCAAAATCACTGCAGATAGTGACTGCAGCCATGAAATTAAAAGATGCTTGCTCCTTGGAAGAAAAGCTATGACCAACCTAGACAGCATATTAAAAAGCAAGAGATATAACTTTGCCGACAAAGGTCATCTAGTCAAAGCTATGGCTTTTCCAGTAGTCATGTATGGATGCAAGAATTGGACTATAAAGAAAGTTGAGCACCGAAGAATTGATGCTTTTGAACTGTGGTGTTGGAGAAGACTCTTGTGAGTACCTTGGACTGCAAGGAGATCCAACCAGTCCATCCTAAAGGAGATCAGTCCTGAATATTCATTGGAAGGACTGATGCTGAAGCTGAAACTCCAATACTTTGGCCACCTGATATGAAGAACCAACTCATTGGAAAAGACCCTGATGCTGGGAAAGATTGAAGGTGGGAGGAGAAGGGGACAACAGAGGATGAGATGGTTGGATGGCACCACTTACTCGATGGACTTGAGTTTGAGCAAGCTCTGGGAGTTGGTGACAGGGAAGGGACAGGGAAGCCTGGAGTGCTGCCGTCCATGGGGTTGCAGAGTTGGACACGACTGAGTGACTAAACTGAACTGAACCACATGATTTGGAAGTATATCAAAGTCTGAGTATCACTGTTCTCTATAGACATGATAATTAAAGACATGGCTTACAGCTGAGATGAGGAGGATATATAGGAGAGATATCCAAGGATAGATCTCTAATCCGTATTTGAGAACCAGGATAACAAGTAAGCAAATGAGAAGAGAAAGGGAGTAAGAGTAAAATCTAAATAAAATTTCAAAGGAAGAAAGAGTTCAATAATGGGAGGATGGCCAAAAATTCCAGAGAGAGATTTAAAAGAATAAGAACTGATAAAAATATCTGGGATCTAGCAATTAATTGATCACTGATGATCACCTAGAGAAGTTTCAGTGGAATGGAAAGAGGGTGGGAGCCAGTGAAAAGGAATAAAAACTGTGAATGTGGTCAAGAAATCAAGAATATGAGAGCACATTAATCTAAGAAATTCTGGAATTAGGAAGAGAGGATGAAAAGTAGCCTGGAGGCTATAACAGGGTCAACAGAAAATATGTTGTTTGGGGGTAGGGAAATCTTGAGCATGTTTGTAAGCAAGAGGCAGGGCACAAATGTCAGTGAAGAGGAAAATGCAGAAGAGCAAAGAATATGGAAGGAACAGAATGATGAGCACTGTCTGAAGGCAGAAATATGCTCCTTGGTAAGAACAGAAGAGATGTAAAGCTAAATCTAGGATGAAGAAAAAGTGAGCCAATGGCAGACTGCCTAAATTTTCTTCAGTATTACAGAAACGAGGATGGACTGGGAAATGAAAAGAGTCAGAGTCAGTGGCCAAGATGCTATTTCCAGGATTCAGGGTAAGGTGCCTAGACTGAAATTGTTGACATGGAAATAGAAATGGAAAAGTAGAAGATAAAGATACTAATGTGGGTACTTCTCAAAGGCAAAACCAGTGTAACTCAGAGCCTCAATACCTATAGGAAATGAAGAATTTTAAAATTTATGAAGTATCATATTAGGGAGAGTAAAAAAAAATGATGATACTTCAGAAAATAAAGACAAGGGAATTGATATTTCATGAGAAAAGTACGAATTCAATTTTGTCTTATGTTTGAAGTAATAGTAAGGCATAGAAGTGAAAATGCTGAGATTTCACTATTTATTCATTCAGTATATATTTACTGAAGGCCTAATATGCCCCCAAGGCTGGCTCGGGTGCTGGGAAAACAATGATAGTTATGATACCTATGGTCCCAGTCCTCACTGAGCTTAAAATTTACATGGCAAGATGAACGGGCAATGAGGCACAGGGCTCAATCAAGTGAGAATTCTTAGACCTCAAAAATATTCACTTAACAACTTGGGATAAAGAAAAAAGAGGCAAGAGTCAGCTCTGAACCAGCCAACAAGGAGGACCCTCATTCTACATTCAGAGCAAGAAAGTACAACGTGAAAGCATTAGAAAATGTGAAAATGATTTCTAAACAAATCATAAAGCTTTAACAAATTGGCAAAGGAGTGAGAACTAAGGCAATCTTAAACACTTTAACAAGCTGGAAACATGGGAAGGAAAGAATATGCTATTCATGGTGAAATTAATTGTGGTTTTAACTTCTCATCTGGGCCAATTGGAAAGCTTTCTTTTGACCTCAGATATATTAAGGACAAATGTGTGCATTCTTCCTTTCAAAGCCCATTAAGAATAAAACATGTAAATTAAGCATATCTACTCTCCAATGAATGTGAACTCAGAAAAGGCTCTAAAAATATGGGAGCCCTACATGGACCCTATGGGAATAGGAGTGGAAACATAACACCAAGAATAAAGTGACATTGCATTAATATTTCCAAACTTAAAACAAATAAAAAAACAGGGATTTTCTCATTGGAAACTCACCATAATAGAGCTTTGATATGTAAAGTCAAAAATCAAAGTATAATAAAAAAATTTTTCCAACAATTTGCCCTTGCATAGGATAAATGAAGTGACACAAATCAATGTGAAATGATTGTTTCTAAAAACTCAGAAACTTTACACATGATGCCAAATATTAGAGTTAGTGGATTAAAATGACACCAGTTGATGTTCCTATAGCAAGCTGAGGGAATTCAGGTTCCAATGACTTTGTCAAAATACACTCTTGAAGGAAAACGACCTGTCTTAATCTGATTTTCAAGAAGGAATCATTCCCTATAGCTATTATTGCTTATTTTAACCTACTGGATTAGTCTAAAGTCTAAAAAAAAAAAATAAAAAAATCTACATAATCATATGAGGGTGGATTTCTCCAAATCTGCTTCTAATTACACTAGCTGAGTTGTTCTGGTGGATTTATTTGGGTGTTTATAATATGTATTGTAATTCCAGAGCTTTTAAATAAGGACTATTATTTTTTCTCAAATAGTTACAAAGACTTTAAAATGTCAAGTCTTTATCAACTGTTCTAACTCGGGAGAAAGGAGGCATGGGTAAATAAAATTCACAAGTACTCCAAATGCTTCTTTTTGTCATTAGATTTAATTCTTTGCTCTTAATTCTTAGTCATGTCCTAACAATTTCCTATTTCTGTCAAGGATACTTCGATCCTCCCACTCAGGTTTGAAAGCTGGCAAACATCTTGACATGTCATTACTGAATCTTTTATGAAACTTCATTCTAGGCAGAAATATTTATTTTAAATATTGTGATTTGACGGGCATGACTCCACCTATTTGATGAAAAGACCAGAGCCAGGGTGCCTGGATGAGGAAATGAGAGGGTGAGGTGCACACGTGGTCTGAATAGCTTGGGGCCTTCAAGTCAACTACTTTGGATAAAAATTCTAGCTCCATCGGGTATCTGTTCCTCTGCCTTCTCCATATTTATTATCGACTTTTGCTGTCATACCATGACAACATGTGCCAATTAGAATAAATCATCAGATAAGTTGTTTTGTGGAGGGGTCAGGAGAACCAAGTGAAATTGAAGACGGGGAGGCTTGAGGACAGGGAGGAAATCATATCAAATCCTGTTCTAGGAATTGGCAATTTACTGAACCTTATGGATTTATCAAGCAAGTTGAGTAACCGTTAAAATCAACTATGTTTTGTTACAAGAGTATCAAATCTTGCTTCCTGCTTCCTTTCTTCTTGCCCAATCCTCCCCTCCCTTCTTTTTTTCCTTCTTTCTTAACAAGAGACTAAAAAAAGGAAAAGGAAAAAGAAACTGACCCACAGATGTTTGTTTTCTCAGCATTAGCACCCTGTACCAACTCATTAGAAACCAAAGTTACCTCAAGAAAGTAAGTTCTTTTAGGAGTCCATTTCCAAATAAAGTTAAGTTTCGGGTGTAGCAGTGGGTAAAATAAGGAATATTTCAGATTCTTCGAAACAGTTCAAAATTATTTTTTAAAAACGTTAGCTCTGGCATTATCTTCTACATGCTTTTTTCAAAGAACTTCTTCCTTCAGAACTATGGGCATGTGAAAGAAAATTTCTTTCTTTCTTAGTTTAGATTTCCTAATCAAAGTCATATGAATGGTAGTTTTGAGAACTTAAACATTTTAAAACTCTTTATTTTCTGTCCAATTTAGACAAATAAAAAGAAGTAAAGCAATACAAAAAAATAGACATTTGGCCAAAAAGTATATTAAAAAGTTTTCAATATATTTAGTACAAGGGAAAAATACATATTAAAATAATAATGAGATATAACTACACTAGGATACCTAAATTGAAAAATGTTGATGACATGAAATGCTGGTGAGGATGTGGAGCAACCAGAACTGTCATACACTGCCTGTGGGAATTTAAACGGAAAATTAGGCCAAAAAAAAACATCTTCCCTGTGACATAGCAATTCTACTTTTAGGTATTTATCTAGTGTTAGTAGTGTAATGTTAGCCACTTAGTCATGTCCAACTCTTTGTGATCCCCTGGGTTGTAGCCCACCAGCCTCCTCTGTCCATGGGATTCTCCAGGCAAGCATACTGGAGTGGGTTACCACTTCCTTCTCCAGAGATATTTATCTAAGATAAATTAAAAGGCATGTCTACAAGAATCTTATACAAAAATGTTTATAAAATTTATCTTCAAAATAACCAAAAACAAGACACAATTCAGGTGTCTACCAGCAAGAAAAATGGATCAAAAAATTCTGAAATACTCATATCATGGAATAATACTCAGAAATAAAAAAGGAATGAACTATTCATGAACTTACAATATCATGAATGAATCTCAAAAAACATGCTGAATAAATAAGATATACACAGAAAGAGAAGAACTTATGATTTTGTTTACATGGAATTTTAGAGCAGATCAACTCTCTAATACTTTCTAGGGTGATGAAAGAAAATTTTTTAATGGATTGTACAGTACATGGTTACATACTTTTTCTGTAACTGACTAAACTATACACGTAAGATCTGTGCATTTTACTGGGTTTAAATTATATTTTCATAATGAAGTCTTTTATTTTAAAGAAGGGATGAAACAAATTTTAAAAATCTTAAAGTCACTTTGAGTATTTAAAATACCTTTTCAAATAAATGTTCCTTTTGGTTGAAGCTTGAAAATTTTGATTGTCAGATGCAAAATTTTGAATTTTGAAGCTACTGTAGTGAATATTTATGACAAGCAAATATCACCTTATACCCAATTTAGAATCATGGTTCAGCATTTAGTACAGTGCCCAATACATAGACAATGCCAACTCTATGTGTTGAATGGATAAATGGCAGTGATTTAAAAATAAACTTGGGTTTTTCTTATTTTGTTCTACCAAAGAAGATGGTGGCTTCATTTCCAAAGGTGCTTTTCCTTGACCTGCATTTCTCCATGTGTCCCTCTCCCCAATTTTCTAAGCCAGTGATCACTAAACTTAGGTGGGGACCAGAATCTACTGGAGGGCTTGTTAAAACACAAATTACTTGCCCCACCCTTGAAGTTTCTGATTCAGTAAGTCTGGGTATCTGAGAATTTCCATTTTTGATAAGTTCCCAAATGATGCTGGTGCTGATGCTACTTGGTTTAGGGACCAAAGTGAGAGAATTAGTGTTTTTAGCACTTTATCAATTGACAGACCAAAGATCCATCTTTTTCAAACCAAGGATCAAATGTTGCAACTTTTAACAGTCTCTCCTAATTGCTTTCAACCTTATCCTCTGAGTTTTTATTACACTTATTACTGATAACCCCACTTACTATTTGGCTTATTTTTCCTTCTGTTTTTTTTCTTTGGAAAGAAAAAAATATGTGTATGTGTTTTCTATTCAGGTAGATGGTAATTCCTGAAGGGTAGGGGCTCTGATGAGTGTGTCTTCATTTTCCTCAAACCTAGAACAAACTCTCCAGCAAATAGCTGATCTGCGGATACTGATGCCCCTGATACTTACACATCCTTCTAAAGCATGTGCAGACGCTGTTGAGAGCAAGTGTCAATTTTCAGATGAAAAATAAAATTTTCCATAATGGTGAATTACCTGTCATTGGGACACTGACTTGGCAATGTCCAATCATGGTGAGGGTTAATGAGGAAGCCCCAGGACAGGAAGACTGAGCTTGGCGACAGAGTGCCAACCACCAGCTGGAGAGGTTTGCGAGATCGTTTTTTACCTACAAAGGGAACAGACAGGTTAATTCTTGTAGCATTTAGCATATTTTCATGATTTGGGTAAAATATACAAAGACAATTTAGTAAGATGATGAAGAATGTGAAAGCATTAAGTTCCTTTTCTTTTTATATACTGCACAAATATTAATAATGCTTTGCCCATGAATTTAAGCAAGAATCAAATGAAATACCCTTTTGAGATTTACATGTATGTGTCTATGCATATAAACTATATCCATTCCTAGTTTTTATTTTCTTGTGGGCCAAGGATGAACATGGAGGTCTTGGCTATTATCAGTGAAATAAACACACACACACATACACATATAGGTATGTATACACTTATTTTTCTTTTACAGACAAGATAAAATGTATGCTTATTTTTTCCCTGAAACTGTGAATTAGTTTCACACTTAGAAACATCTAAGAAAACTTACCATCTAGGTTGAAGGCTATATTCTTTTTTTTTTTTTTTTAACTATTTGGAAGTGTAAAATCTCTTGTCAGAGCATTTCAATGACCTGTCTCTCTTTTTCTTTTACAGTAAGTATTGAAACAGAAAAGGTGCACGCATTCTTAATATTGCTGGAAGAGTAGGAATAATATAGGAAGCAGTTATTCTGACAAGACTAATTGGATTTGGGCAATGCCAAGTGTGATTCTGATAAATCACTCTAGATTCTTTTCAAGTATATGTGAGGGGTATATATTTGCTTTTTCAAAAATATTTGAAATGTTAGGAACAGGAGGACAGTGAAAAGGAGGAGTGCCTGTTACTTCTGTTAGGTTTGAGTTGTATTCATGGTTATTCTGGCAGAAAAGCCCTCTGAGACCAGAATATACATGATCTAGTGGTGGTCAGTTTCTTCACTGTGACATAGATGCATTTTTTTAAAGATATCTTAAATAATTTTCAAGGATGTTTATTATTTAGTTGGTTGCAAACATGCAATTATACTTCTCTATAAATTTTTCCAGTTTACCTGTAATAGTACCTTATCTAACTATGATTCAAAGGGTTCAGGTCTGGCCCCCAAAGAGGGCAGGTTAGAATCTGAGATAATGTGATTCTGATAAGCTGTCTTTTCTATCCCTGAGTTGATTTTCACTCATATAATATAATTGTCTCATTTTATAGATGAAAAATAAGGCCTAGAGTAATTTCAAGGTTGTCCAAGGTCACAATGAGAGCACAGTTAAGACTCAAATCCAGGTCTCCTGAATCGTAATCTAGTTTTCTAGTTTTCTTTTTATTACGTCACTAGTTTAGTTCACAATGTAGGAAGGGAATGCCGTTTAGAAAAACTACATTTTCCTTTCCTCAAGGAGTCTAAAGTTTATATGACTAAATTCACTGTTTAGATCTTCAATTTTAATTATTTAATCATTTTTAAATTATGTGGCAGATACAAATATAAAATGAATGGAAGCTAATCCATTACTCATTACATCACTCTTCAATGCAGATTACAAAAACAAAAATTATATCCATTGTCTGAAAGGAAAGGTGGGGTATTATAGCCTGATCAGGATGAAACTATTTCCTGAGTTGGTCATCACATAGTGAAAAATAATCTAAAGAGCCCACAAATGAAGTTATAAACTGCTATTAAGGTATAATCACTCTCTTGACTTTTCTTACTCATTTTTGCATATTTGTTTTATGACCATATTCAGAAAACGTTCAGTGAATATGAAGCCAGAATCCCATAGAACCACACTCATGCTTCCCGACTTTTTGTTAAATATTTTGAAATAGAGTCTTCAAATACTGGAATACTTTTCTTTGCAAGTGTATGGAAAGCTTCTTGGACAATGATCACTAGTAAGTTTTAAGTACTGATTGAAATCTCCTTTGTGCTTTGGGATATTATAAGAGGTCAAGTAAAAGGGTCTGTAGTTCTCAAAATAATTAACCATTTATTGCTTCTCTTAAAAAAAAAAAAAAGAAGAAGAAGAAGAAACCAACAGAAGCTTCAAGGGGAGAGGATTGCAGCAACCGGTTTTTGGTGACCAGGCTTGGCTGATCCACTGAGGATACAGAATACATAGCTGCCAAGGGCCCACTTGCTCAGTATCTGCACCTTCCCCCAACACGTCTTATCCCTTTGAGAAAGATCCTTCTTTCTGTGTGGCATCCCGTGTACCGTAAAAGGCAAATATGATTAGGGAATAATTATTTTGAGAACAGTTCACATTAGAACATGAAAAAGAAAAGCACCATGATCAACTCTATCTATAGACTAGGAAGATGTGACCTAAGATATTAAAAGCATATTCACAGCTTTGTTAGTCCTTCCTAATAGCAAGGGCTTGCTTATTTGATCTGAGAAGAAATTTTAGCAGTGAAATTGGGACATCTTCCTTAGTCATATAGAAATATTTCTGCTTTTTTATACACATGGTATCTAGTTGCCTGTTTTACATCTCCCTAGCCCTGGGAAGATGGGTGTCACACTGCTGTTTTATGAAAGAAATCTTGTTTTCTGTGTCTGACTAAATACAAGTGGTTTGGAGGCATAAATAAAATCCAAGTCCCAACTCATTTAACACACATGTAAATGAGTTATGCTTTTGAAATGTCAAGTTTCCTTCAAAAGTTTAGATTTCACATTTTGGCCTAAAAATCTGAAAGACACAAGAGCAGGCTTTAGTTCACACATTGCAACAGAGAGGGAGCCAACAGAAGCTAAATTCTAAATAAGCGCTTCCTCTGGGCCAAGTCTGTCCTCTGTAGCCGTGAACTCATCTCATCCTCGCCCAGATCCTACCATGCAGCAGGACAAAGGCGTAGAGAGGTTCAAGAATTTGCCTCAACCCCCTGCTGTTTGTATGTGGTGGGGCGGATAAGACCCAAGGAGCCTCTCCCAACCAGGCTACACTACTTCCCAAGCAGGGTTTTCTGTTTTCAGCAGACTGCTGGGCATCGTACATCTTCTAACCTACCTTCCTGAGGCATCCCCAAGGCGCGTGGTCTCCATGAGTGGAAAAGAGATGAAAAGGCATGGTTTAAAGTTAACAATAATAATGAATCAACAAAAATACCTGAGCATGACTTCTTTTGACTGGGGGGAGGAGCGGGCCGTACGACGATCAGATATTTAGGCTCAGCATCTGGAAATGGTAACATTATTTATCAGTAAGATTCTTTGTGAACAAGCAGCCTTCATGACAGCACACCCATTCCTGACTCAATGTTCCCCAGTCTTAGTCACTGTAACCACAGAACCGGCGGGTGAGAGCGCTCAGGCATTCGGAAAGTTCATACTTCCTGTGATAGTTCAGGCCATTAAGTTTTTAAAGTGAAAATTAAATCCAGATTTTCAAAACCTCATGGACAGGAACGGGGGAGAAGTCTTAAAAGAATCATGCTAGGGACACAGATTTCATTGCACATTTTTGATAGTCCTTTTCTCTGTAAAGATATATATATATTTTTAATCAGATCATGTCTCATCTGTAATCCTACTCCTTACAGAGGATCAGAATGGTGCTTCAAAATCAGAGAAGGAAAATCATACTTGCACAGGACACATGAGTCTCAACTGTTGAAGGATCTGAAACTGCTCATTTCCTGGGTATCTGAATATTCTCCATAATATCCTATTTTTTTTATCCTGTTTGCATAATTTTTCAACCTGTTATCACATCCAATCATTTTCATGAAAAATTTTAAAACAAAGTCACAATTTAAGTTGGTGCAATTTCCACATAAATATATTGATGGAAAATAGAGAATCTCTTTAAAATATTTAGGTTTTGTTGCAGGAAATTTGTGGGCTGGTATCTTGATAAGTTTAGGTTACACGGGTGTATTTGTTGAAACGTATTGAACAGTAACAAAAGGGTCCTACCAGATAGTACAGGGAACTATATTCAATATCCTATGATAAACCATAATGGAAAAGAATATGAAAAAGAATATACATGTATAACTGAAAAAGAATATATATGAATATATATGTATATGTAGGTCACTTTGCTATACAGCAGAAATTAAACACAACTGTGAATCAACTGCATTTGAACAATTTTTTTTTAAACACTGAAAAATGTGGACAGTAAAAAAAATTTAAAAATTTAGGTTTGAGGTAAAATGATATTTAGACAATAAATAAGTGCTAACTCAATCAAGGGCTGAAAATTTATCAAATAATTTTTTAAATTAATGTTTCCAAGATGAATGGTTGGTTTATCCAGTGTATACATAAGCCAAATACACTTCAGGCATTGAAAAAATAGCATTTTATAAGCAGCTCTATTGGATTAATTGATTGATTGATGGGTATTATCTACAATAGTTCTTCAGTAACTTTGGATCCTGGAACTCATTCTACACTGAACTTCATCTGGATGCTATCGTCAATCACAGTTCACTCCTGCTTGCTCAGACAGAGCTCACATCTTGGTTTGTTTTCATTCAAATATCTCCTCTCCATGTGTTTGGAACAGAGGCCTTCTCTGCCCAAGGCTTTACAGGGCTGACCTCATTTTCAGCCAGAGACAACCTGGCATTCAATCACGTTCAATAACTCAAGCCTTTGTCTTTTTCCTGGACACCTCACACGGCTCCATTTGCTATAACCTGCTGCGGTAATTACCACTGCAAATAGGTTAACCAGATAACCTCTTGAACTGACCTCAGAGTTTTGCTCATTGATCACATTGGTGCCTAAAGACTGCAACACAGATAAACGAGCATTCACAGATGAAGCAGGGTTTCAGAGTCTCATGTGTTTCAAAGAATAGCTTGCTTAGTGGAACTTATATAAAGAAAGCTCAACCTAAGTCAAGGTTTCTAGTAGGAATGTAATAACCATTTCCTAATTTTTATTTGTGACATACAACAATGTAAGTGGTCTTCCCAGGCCCACTAGTGGTAAAGAACCCACCTGCCAATGCAGGAGACATAAGAGATGGGGGTTTGATCCCTGGGTCAGGAAGATCCCCTGGAGGAGGGCATGGCAACCTACTCCAGTATTCTTGCCTGGAGAAACCCATGAACAGAAGAGCCTGGCGGGCTATGGTCCATGGTGCACAATATGAGTATTAAGAAACTACTGAGTATTGAGTACTTTCTATGTGCTGTCATATTCATAACTTAATCACTCCTCATTTGTAATCATGCTAACTATTAGCATTGCCATGCTAATTGGCAATGCTAACTGAACAAGTACCATTCTCATCCCAGTTTGTAGATGAGGTCACTGGGGCTGGGTCAGCCTCATGGGCAACATGTACAGTCACATAGGGAACCAAGCTCAGAAGGGTCCCATGCTTGGTTTAATATCCTGCTTTCACCCTCTTAAAATCCTTAGTACTTTTATCTTTGAATTCATCTTTTGTAAGTTGTCCAATGGGATAATGGAGCATGAGCAGGGACGACAGAAACAATAATGCCTGTCTGCACTTCTTTCTATCCACATAGAGCATTCTAGGTGACCATTAGCATTCCAAAGGGCCCATGACATGTGGGAGTTCATTGAAAGTCAAAGGCCAAATAAGGTGAGCGTATTACATCTACGACTCAGTAAGGGACTGTGGAAGGGACACTCACATCCTTGTGAGGCTACACTGTCCATCTGAACCAGAACTTGCTTCAAGTGCAGAAAGAAGG
>NC_057412.1:41259233-41263562 GCF_019320065.1 Cervus canadensis
TATATATATATATATATATATATATATATATTTTGAGTAATCCTGCAACTCCTAAATGTAACAGGTGCAGAAATCTTTGTAAAAAAAAAAAATATATACACCTCCATGTGACTTTTGTATCATGATAACTGTTGAGAACTTAATGTGTGGTTAGTTATATTAAACCTTTCTACAAAATAAGGAGGAAAAGTAACAGTAACGCCTAATGGTGAGTGGGTGCTTACCATGTGTCCTGTGAGGCTAGGTTGAAGAAGCTAAGGCTTAAAGAGGGCTAGGAAGTGGAGTCGAAGGCAAGCAGTCTGGCTCTAGAACTCATTCTCTTAATTGCAATATACTTAGTGCTTTTCCTTTAAAAAGCTGCTAAATGGAGAATAAGACAGATGACTTCAATGTTTTGGTAATATTATGACTCTCAACAGAGAAGGAGAGAAATATCAATAGTTTTACCACATCATGTGTTTAAGGAGACTTACACCAGCATTATGAGGAAGGATGTGTACCTAGAGACCCCTCCACAAGGACTACCAACTTACGTGTTAGGAATTAAGGCCTTAACAATAAATGCACACCAGGTTTTGGGTTTTCATTGGGCATATGTGGTCCTGATCCTTCTTCAGTCCCAGTCTGGAATGTGAAAGTAGTGAAAGTTTATTCACTCAGTTGTGTCCAACTCTTTGCAACCACATGGACTGTAGTCACCATTTGCCTCTGTCCATGGACTTCTCCCGGCAAGAATACTGGAGTGGCTTGCCATTTCCTTCTCCAGGGGATCTTCCCAACCCAGGGATCAAACCCGGCCGCCTGCATTGCAGGCAGATTCTTTCCTGTCTGAGTCACTAGGGAAGCCCATTTGGAAATGTATCTAGTGCTTATAAATGAAGCAAGCTATTTCCCACTTAGACCAGATCACCGCAGAGTATATACTCAGGTCTCAAGTTCAGCTCTCCGATTTTCATACCAAAACTGTGACTTCTATATTGTGAACATTAGCTTTTGGTACGTCATCATGTTTGTTGCCAGTTACATGAGTTCCAGTTCTCTGGGAAGCTTTATTTTCCTTGACTGCAAATGTTCAACTAAAAAAATATGTCTAAACTGTTTATTTCCCACTTTACTATAGTTCTGAATAAGACAACTACAAGACCGAGCAGACCCAGACCCAGTGGGACACCCAGAGGGAATGGAATAGGAGCAGGTAATGATCACAAACTTATTTCCTTTTGATCCTATCAAACTCTAAATGTTTTCATTCAATTTTTAAAATTTTGTTAAATTCACATTTCAATTTCTTTTTTACTAGTTTTGAGTTAGTATAACTAGTTTTAAAAGTTCATAGAACTGAAAATTGTAAATCATTCCAAAATCAAAATTTCAAATGTCCCTGTAAACGTACAAAAAATAGTTTCCTACTTTTCTCAACCCAGTCCACTAAATCAACTACAATATATAGTCTTAATTCTTAAAAAGATCCTGATTAAGTATGAATTAAAATATCAAAATAGCTTTTTCCCTAATTTCAAAATTAGGGAAGACTTCACATTTCCATTTATAGGTTTGGTCTTTGAGACAATGATCAATTGGTTTTCAAGCTTATAATTTCATAAGTGCCATTATAATATTTTTAAAAGATCCACATCTGTTAACAACCTGGAATATGATATTTAAATGAGAAGAGCAATTAGCAAATGATCACCCTGGTTACAAGCATATTAATGTTTCCAATTCATTCAGTTTGATTAAATGATATTGCCCTGCTGCAGTCTCGTCTATGGGACATCATATAGATAACTAGGACAAATAACTGATAAAAGTTCACTCAACTCACTCAGTAGGTAAATGGTAGTTATTAAATGCCTTAACGTGGGATTGCATTGCTCCCTTGAAATATTTTTTAAATAGTGCAGATCTTGTGCCTGCTTATGTAAAAATGCATAAACATTATAGTTTGTTTAATGCGTATATATGTATATATAATCAACCCATAATTAATTGTTCCTTAATGAGAAAGACGTGACTACTATCTGAAGACACATATTCAGTCTAAAAATGATTTAGATTTTTTTTTCAGTATGTGTTTTTGTACTAGGTTATTACAATGTCTGAAGTTCTAGGAATTCACTTTCCTTCAATGAGACAGATACTATAAATTCCTGATTCATGAAAAGCAAGAAAGCATTCCAGTATTTATTTGTGCTCAGCTGTTCCTTTTAGTCTTCCCAAGTGGGACTAGGCAGTACATAGTGTCTCATATTGACGTAAACAGTCTGGCTGTGATCACAGCCACCTTCTGAATATTCAAAATAATTCCCCAGAGTTTGTCCAAGTAAAAATAGAAGAAAGCATTTATGTCAGCAGAGCAAATGAAAGAACAAGCAGCTATGATGAACTTGAAAGCCATTAACCTTCAGTATGAGCAAGCAGTGATTCTCACTAGGAAAACGTTAATTGTCTTTTGGGGAGAAAACAGAGCATGATTATGCTTTAGTTTATCAGTAGTATAAAAATTTTTCCAGAGTTACTTGTGATACCCTCTTGTGTAGATAAAGTCAGCTTTGTAGTAACTCACCTAACTTAGCTTTGGAAGGATGACCGTTTACCAGCACACCTTCAGGTTAATCCGTTGGTTGCTGATAGAAAAAGGTTGGTGGGCATGGATAAACAAAGCTGAGCTTGCTGTTTTGTCTTTCCTTGTTCCACTAACATCCCCAATCTAAATGTGCTGCACATGTTCCATGTTTAATGTTTCTCTATTGGGATCCCCCTCAGGGAAGAACAGGCTGGCCCCTGCTAGGAGTAAGGTCAGCAGACAGCATCCCATTGTCAGCGCCTTCAGGGTCAGCCTCAGCTGAGGAGAGCCTTGATTGGAGATATGGGTGTAACATCTCTTTGTCATATAGCAACCAAATGATATTTACCTCAGGAAGGGATGTTTGTCTTAACATTCAAACAAATTGGTGCCATTTCCACTTCAGTATTCTTGCCTTGAGAACCCCATGAACAGTAAGAAAAGGCAAAAAGACAGGACACTGAAAGTTGAACTCCGCAGGTCGGTAGGTACCCAATATGCTACTGGAGATCAGTGGAGAAATAACTCCAAAAAGAATGAAGAGATGGAGTCAAAGCAAAAACAGCACCCAGTTGTGGATGTGATTGGTGATGAAAGTCAAGTCTGATGCTATAAAGAACAATATTGCATAGGACCTAAATTCATCTTAGGTCCATGAATCAAGGCAAATTGGAAGTGGTCAAACAGGAGATGACAAGAGTGAACATCGACATTTTAGGAATCAGCAAACTAAAATGGACTGGGATGGGTGAATTTAACTCAGATTATCATTATGTCTACTACTGTGGGCAAGAATTCCTTAGAAGCAATGGAGTAGCCATCCTAGTCATCAAAAGAGTCCGAAATGCAGTACTTGGATGCAATCTCAAAAACGACAGAATGATCTCTGTTCGTTTCCAAGGCAAACCATTCAGTATCACAGTAATCCAAGTCTATGCCCCAACCAGGAATGCTGAAGAAGCTGAAGTTGAATGGTTCTATGAAGACCTACAAGACCTCCTAAAACTAACACCAAAAAAAGATGCCCTTTTCATTATAGGGAATTGGAATGCAAAAGAGGCAGTTAAGAAATAGCTGGAGTAACAGGCAAATTTGGCCTTGGACTACAAAATGAAGCACGGCAAAAAGAGTTTTGCCCGAGCACTTGTCTCATGCATCCAACCTGGGCTGGTGATCTGCCTCATCCTAGATAATATACATGTTTCGATGCTATTCTCTCGAAACATCTTAAGTGCTCGGGCCTGGTGCACTGGGAAGACCCAGAGGGATGAGGTGGAGAGGGAGGTGGGAGTGGGGATCGGGATAGGGAATACATATAAATCCATGGCTGATTCATGTCAATGTATGACAAAACCACTACAATATTGTAAAGTAATTAGCCTCCAACTAATAAAAATAAGTGAAAAAGATAATAATAAAAAAAATTAAATGTAAAAAAAAAAAAAGAGTTTTGCCAAGAGGATGCACTGGTCATGGTAAACACCCTCTTCCAACAACACAAGAGAAGACTCTGCACATGGACATCAGCAGATGGTCAACACCAAAATCAGATTGATTATATTCTTCGCAGCCAAAGAAGGAGAAGCTCTATACAGTCAGCAAAAACAAGACCAGAAACTGACTGTGGCTCAGATCATGAACTCCTTACTGTGAAATTCAGACTTAAATTGAAGAAAGTAGGGAAAAACACTAGACCATTCAGGTATGACCTAAATCAAACCTCTTAAAATTATACACTGGAAGTGAGAAATAGATTTTAGGGA
>NC_057412.1:41263572-41302075 GCF_019320065.1 Cervus canadensis
GGCATCCCGTGTACCGTAAAAGGCAAATATGATTAGGGAATAATTATTTTGAGAACAGTTCACATTAGAACATGAAAAAGAAAAGCACCATGATCAACTCTATCTATAGACTAGGAAGATGTGACCTAAGATATTAAAAGCATATTCACAGCTTTGTTAGTCCTTCCTAATAGCAAGGGCTTGCTTATTTGATCTGAGAAGAAATTTTAGCAGTGAAATTGGGACATCTTCCTTAGTCATATAGAAATATTTCTGCTTTTTTATACACATGGTATCTAGTTGCCTGTTTTACATCTCCCTAGCGCTGGGAAGATGGGTGTCACACTGCTGTTTTATGAAAGAAATCTTGTTTTCTGTGTCTGACTAAATACAAGTGGTTTGGAGGCATAAATAAAATCCAAGTCCCAACTCATTTAACACACATGTAAATGAGTTATGCTTTTGAAATGTCAAGTTTCCTTCAAAAGTTTAGATTTCACATTTTGGCCTAAAAATCTGAAAGACACAAGAGCAGGCTTTAGTTCACACATTGCAACAGAGAGGGAGCCAACAGAAGCTAAATTCTAAATAAGCGCTTCCTCTGGGCCAAGTCTGTCCTCTGTAGCCGTGAACTCATCTCATCCTCGCCCAGATCCTACCATGCAGCAGGACAAAGGCGTAGAGAGGTTCAAGAATTTGCCTCAAACCCCTGCTGTTTGTATGTGGTGGGGTGGATAAGACCCAAGGAGCCTCTCCCAACCAGGCTACACTACTTCCCAAGCAGGGTTTTCTGTTTTCAGCAGACTGCTGGGCATCGTACATCTTCTAACCTACCTTCCTGAGGCATCCCCAAGGCGCGTGGTCTCCATGAGTGGAAAAGAGATGAAAAGGCATGGTTTAAAGTTAACAATAATAATGAATCAACAAAAATACCTGAGCATGACTTCTTTTGACTGGGGGGAGGAGCGGGCCGTACGACGATCAGATATTTAGGCTCGCATCTGGAAATGGTAACATTATTTATCAGTAAGATTCTTTGTGAACAAGCAGCCTTCATGACAGCACACCCATTCCTGACTCAATGTTCCCCAGTCTTAGTCACTGTAACCACAGAACCGGCGGGTGAGAGCGCTCAGGCATTCGGAAAGTTCATACTTCCTGTGATAGTTCAGGCCATTAAGTTTTTAAAGTGAAAATTAAATCCAGATTTTCAAAACCTCATGGACAGGAACGGGGGAGAAGTCTTAAAAGAATCATGCTAGGGACACAGATTTCATTGCACATTTTTGATAGTCCTTTTCTCTGTAAAGATATATATATATTTTTAATCAGATCATGTCTCATCTGTAATCCTACTCCTTACAGAGGATCAGAATGGTGCTTCAAAATCAGAGAAGGAAAATCATACTTGCACAGGACACATGAGTCTCAACTGTTGAAGGATCTGAAACTGCTCATTTCCTGGGTATCTGAATATTCTCCATAATATCCTATTTTTTTTATCCTGTTTGCATAATTTTTCAACCTGTTATCACATCCAATCATTTTCATGAAAAATTTTAAAACAAAGTCACAATTTAAGTTGGTGCAATTTCCACATAAATATATTGATGGAAAATAGAGAATCTCTTTAAAATATTTAGGTTTTGTTGCAGGAAATTTGTGGGCTGGTATCTTGATAAGTTTAGGTTACACGGGTGTATTTGTTGAAACGTATTGAACAGTAACAAAAGGGTCCTACCAGATAGTACAGGGAACTATATTCAATATCCTATGATAAACCATAATGGAAAAGAATATGAAAAAGAATTTACATGTATAACTGAAAAAGAATATATATGAATATATATGTATATGTAGGTCACTTTGCTATACAGCAGAAATTAAACACAACTGTGAATCAACTGTATTTGAACAATTTTTTTTTAAACACTGAAAAATGTGGACAGTAAAAAAAAATTAAAAAATTTAGGTTTGAGGTAAAATGATATTTAGACAATAAATAAGTGTTAACTCAATCAAGGGCTGAAAATTTATCAAATAATTTTTTAAATTAATGTTTCCAAGATGAATGGTTGGTTTATCCAGTGTATACATAAGCCAAATACACTTCAGGCATTGAAAAAACAGCATTTTATAAGCAGCTCTATTGGATTAATTGATTGATTGATGGGTATTATCTACAATAGTTCTTCAGTAACTTTGGATCCTGGAACTCATTCTACACTGAACTTCATCTGGATGCTATCGTCAATCACAGTTCACTCCTGCTTGCTCAGACAGAGCTCACATCTTGGTTTGTTTTCATTCAAATATCTCCTCTCCATGTGTTTGGAACAGAGGCCTTCTCTGCCCAAGGCTTTACAGGGCTGACCTCATTTTCAGCCAGAGACAACCTGGCATTCAATCACGTTCAATAACTCAAGCCTTTGTCTTTTTCCTGGACACCTCACACGGCTCCATTTGCTATAACCTGCTGCGGTAATTACCACTGCAAATAGGTTAACCAGATAACCTCTTGAACTGACCTCAGAGTTTTGCTCATTGATCACATTGGTGCCTAAAGACTGCAACACAGATAAACGAGCATTCACAGATGAAGCAGGGTTTCAGAGTCTCATGTGTTTCAAAGAATAGCTTGCTTAGTGGAACTTATATAAAGAAAGCTCAACCTAAGTCAAGGTTTCTAGTAGGAATGTAATAACCATTTCCTAATTTTTATTTGTGACATACAACAATGTAAGTGGTCTTCCCAGGCCCACTAGTGGTAAAGAACCCACCTGCCAATGCAGGAGACATAAGAGATGGGGGTTTGATCCCTGGGTCAGGAAGATCCCCTGGAGGAGGGCATGGCAACCTACTCCAGTATTCTTGCCTGGAGAAACCCATGAACAGAGGAGCCTGGCGGGCTATGGTCCATGGTGCACAATATGAGTATTAAGAAACTACTGAGTATTGAGTACTTTCTATGTGCTGTTATATTCATAATTTAATCACTCCTCATTTGTAATCATGCTAACTATTAGCATTGCCATGCTAATTGGCAATGCTAACTGAACAAGTACCATTCTCATCCCAGTTTGTAGATGAGGTCACTGGGGCTGGGTCAGCCTCATGGGCAACATGTACAGTCACATAGGGAACCAAGCTCAGAAGGGTCCCATGCTTGGTTTAATATCCTGCTTTCACCCTCTTAAAATCCTTAGTACTTTTATCTTTGAATTCATCTTTTGTAAGTTGTCCAATGGGATAATGGAGCATGAGCAGAGACGACAGAAACAATAACACCTGTCTGCACTTCTTTCTATCCACATAGAGCATTCTAGGTGACCATTAGCATTCCAAAGGGCCCATGACATGTGGGGGTTCATTGAAAGTCAAAGGCCAAATAAGGTGAGCGTATTACATCTACGACTCAGTAAGGGACTGTGGAAGGGACACTCACATCCTTGTGAGGCTACACTGTCCATCTGAACCAGAACTTGCTTCAAGTGCAGAAAGAAGGAAACAACATTTTAAAAAACAAAAATGACCAAAGAATCCTATCATGTGCTCACTTATTCATGTTCCTTCCCTGTATTAACCAGCCACTGACAATGAAAGTTAGAACACAGAGGGAAAGAGAAAGCTAGAGAAACCTCTGCTTCCTCTTCTTCTCAGTTCTTCACTCAGCAGTAAGTGGAAGGCAGAGAGTATTAGTAAAATGTGCATGTATCAAAAGTTGAGCTCTGTGCCTCTCCACTAGTGTGGCAAGAATAAAGTACACATGCATGTAGGAACTGCAAAATACATACTGTGTTGCTTCAGTGATTCTGCTTAGGAGCTAAAGGTTCTCACATGCATGCATGCTAGGTCACGTCAGTCGTGTCTGACTCTTTGCGACTCCATGGACTATAGTCTGCCAGGTGCCTCTGTCCATGGGATTCTCCAGGCAAGAATATTGGAGTGGGTTGCCATGCCCTCCTCCAGGGCACCTTCCTGACCCAGGACTTGAACTTGGGTCTCTTATGACTTTTGCATTGGCAGACAGGTTCCTTACCACTAACGCCACCTGGGAAGCCTAAATGCTCTTATATCTGCCTTTAAAACTAGCTTTGCATTATTTAAAGAAAGGCTAATAATTTAAACTCTTAATTTTTCTTGATTTAAATGACCTGCAGTAGCAAATAAAATAGCACCATAACAAGTGGAGAGAGAAACTGTGGAAGGAAGGAAAAAAACTTTATATTTTAGTACCTTTAATGATATTTTTTTCTGACTTTTGAACCATGGACCCTGTGTTTTTATTTTGTACTTGGCCCTGCAAATTATGTAGCTCCCTTGATCTTGTCCACAAAATGTCCTTTTAATAAGTCTCTGAACTCACTTCTAGGGGAAAAAAGCTAAATCCCATTTTTCTTAAATTGTTCTCAATGTGGCAGAGTCTGTTACAGTTAGCCTTTAATTTCCTTCCTTGATACATGTTAATTCAACTATGCCTTGGTCGTTTTAAAAAAAGACCTGAAATACTAGAAAAACAACATGCAGAGAAGCCATACGGTTACATGAGCAATTTAAAAGTGATTTTGGTTATGATCACAGTCGTTCTGCACACAGCATAGCCTGTCACAGCCAATTACAAATTGGAACAGATGTTGGGACTTGGGTGCATAGGCTGGCTCTCGCTGCTCGTAAGAAACTTCCAAATCCATGTATTTCAGCAGTCTTTGCACTCAGTTGGGAACACAGACATGGAAAAACAGAACAACTGGAAAACAAGATTTCTATTTCTGTTCTGTCCTATGAAGTTCTTTATGGATCTGCAGCAGTCTGGAAATACATACTCTGTACCCTGATCAGAAATGCTGGCAACACATGCCCCAAATCAACTACTTCCTTATTTAGAGAATACACATTATTAAGAAATTTTAATTTGTATAGAATGCAGTTAACTTGACAAACTTCCCATTCCTGATGATTTTTAAGCCTATACCATGCTGCAGACTAATTAAACCTAATTTGCTTCATATTTTGAATGCCTTGTGGTAGAGGATAAGGACAGCTTCCTGTTTAAGGAAATCTATTATTGAAATCTTTTATAAAGTCCTAGATTTTTTGGTAATGCAAATACCCCTTTCATAATCACTCTACTTAAAACATCCTAATTCTCACATGTTTATTTAGGGATATCTGCACTGCAAGCCACACTGCTTTAGAATGCTGTTGTAGTGACTTTTTGCCTGCCATGCAAGTTTCCACAAAAGAAACATAAAATAAACCAGAATGATCCTAAAGGTAACAGACCTGAACAAAATAGTGTATTTACCCCTGCCTTTTTTTTGGGGGGGGGGGGGTAAACAATTCAGTTTTGTGACAAACTAAATTTTTGAGCATAACAGCATGGACCTTGGCACCTGCAATCAAATCCTGCTCAGCTAGTTGCTAGCACAAGGAAAAATATTTAACATCAGTGCACCCAGTTCATCATGTGCAAAATGGGAAAAATCATAATACCTGGGCTCATAGGGTTTTTAATTATGTTTATGCACACAAAGTCCTAATTTAATGTTAGCTATTATGATGATGGTGGGCTTTCCAGGTGGCTCAGTGGCAAAGAATCTGCCTGCCAATGCAAGAGACACAGGTTCGACCCCTGGTCTGGGACGATCCCCTGGAGAAGGAAATGGCAACCACTCCAGTATTCTTGCCTGGAAAATTCCATGGTCAGAGAAGCCTGGCGTGCTATAGTCGATGGGGTCACAAAAGAGTCAGACACGACTTAGCGACTAAACAAAAACAAATCATGATGATGATTTCTTAAAAGGTGAATTTTGTGTCCAAAGAGTCCTGAGAACATATTTTAAAAGGAAGAAGTTCAAACCTAATTTTTTAAAACCAGTAAAAAATTTAAAATGCAAAAATTTCACAAAAAATAAAACTACACACTATCCTGGCAAAGATTCTCTTGCTCGATCAGACTCTAATCAGGCTCTTGTGAGCTCTTGCTCTACTAGGCTCTGACTTTTGGGCTTCTATGTTCATTTCTACATTGTCCGATTTGAGCAGGAATCCTGAAAAGGTGTAGCCAGAATGCCCCATTTTCCATGGTTGATCACACTTGGTATCCAAATTCCTCATCCTCCACCATCTTACAGATGATAGCTGGTCACCCTGGCCTCCCTTCATCAAGAACCCTGGTAGGTCAATTGAGCCAGAATCCTTCCTGACTGCTCATGTTTCCTTCAATTAACTTTCCATCCATTTCCTCCCACTCTGCTTAGTAGCTAGAATGTGTACATGCTGTTACTTCACTTGTGTCTGACTCTTTGTGATCCCATAGACTGTAGCCCGCCAGGTTCCCTCTGTCCCTGGGATTTTTCAGGCCATAATACTGGAGTGAATTGCCATGCCCTCCTCCAAGGGATCTTCCTGGCCCAGGGATCGAATCCAGGTCTCTTTACATCTCCTTCATTGGCAGGCAGGTTCTTTACCACTAGTCCCACCTGGGAAGCTCCGTAGTTAGAATTCCTACGCTGCCCTTGTTATATCTGGCGTTAAGTCCAACCTCTCCCCCTCACTACAGGACTCCACTGCGGTGGTCCCTACACCTATCATGAGGGCCCCCTCCCCTGTCAATAAAGTCTTCCTTAACATCTTTAACAAGCGTCACTGAATAGTTTTTCTTTAACAATACTTGCTCACAAATATCAATGCAAAAAAATCCTATAAAATATGTTGACAAGCTGAAGCTGGCAGCATAGAATACAATAATACATTACAGCCAAGTGTAGTTTATTCCAGGACTATAATATAAAGAGAAAAAAAGCATCAATTTCCACAACTGTTGAAAACACATCTGACAAAATTTGACATCAATTCTTGATTAATATGGATTCAATGGAATACCTCTTCAATATGATAAATTATAATAAAATATCTGAACCACATTTTTTAAAAATACACAGGACCCTAAACATACATTTCTGTTGATTAACTCTCCTGAACCTTATCAGAACATTCAACCCTCATTATTGTCCCTTTTATTACAAAATATTTTTAAGTATTGCACCATGATTTTATTTTTATAACCTGCTTCAGTATTTTTACTGAGTACCTGAGACATGGATTAGTAAGTAAACAAAGAATGATGTAACCAACTATATTTCATGTTCTTTTACTCCAGTGATGCAGGAATATACAAAATGAGTCAGTGGATTAGAAGGATTACTGGCATATTTACACCTAAAACCAACCTTACGAGAATTGTGAGTTAGAACAAACTTGCCCATGAAGACCCCAGACACAAACTTCTATGTCTATGTCTCGCTTCAAGCTGTCTTTAGGGAATATGCTTGTCCTCATCTTATTTTCGTTTGTTCTTAGAGAGGATCACAAAGCAACTATTTACAACTTAGCATGAGTGAATCCATATTAACACAGTACCCCCACTCATGACCTGTTCTGTTTTAATTACATAAAAGACACATGTATGTCCTCTACTAAATATACACAGGGCGTCAACAACCAGTGGGGGGAATCTTTCAGCCCAGTGCCCTTCCTAACTCCTTTCCTCTGTCCCCGAAATCATAAGGCACAGAGAGCCACCTTCTCTCTAACTAGTGGCAGCTGGCTGGCAAGCCTCCTGTGAGCGTCCTGATCCGTGGAGGGCAAGCAGGCTTTACTTTGGCAGGAGAGGACCAGGTCCCTGCTGCTGTCACTACTGTGCCTTAAAGATCTGGGCCCCTTTGGACCCACTCAGGGAAGGTAGACATCATCTCAGGCATTCTTCAAGGCCCAGAGAGAAGTTTCAAGATCAAAATGAATTCCCAACTCTGAGGCTGTTAGAGACAGTCCATAAATACCTTTTGTCAGTAACTAAATTTTTTGATTCGCAAATCGAAGAAAGGCAGGTTGTTTCTAATGGGATTTGGAGGTGTGAAAAGAACACTAAGGCTTAATCCTCATCTCATCCCCAGAGATGGGGAGAGACAACTTCCCCTGCACCCCCAGTGGAGGCTGAAATCTTCTCTTGCTCCCCTGAGGGAGATGGAGTCTTAGGAATGCTTCTGCATGGAGAATGAGACCCTTGAGCTGCTGCCCTGGAAACCCACCAAGGAGTATCCGAGGCACCGAGCCAGAGGCCTGTTCCCAGAGGGGTCTGCTCGGAGCAGCTGTGCCTGCCCATGTGGGGGTTTTGCCTAGCAGACGCCTGATATGTCAGTGGGAGAGCAGCCCCAGCAGGGCTTCCTACAGGCGAGGTGGCCAGGAACGGAATGAAGCCACGTGGCATGTGAACGATAGATGGGCCACCAGAGATGTACCCTCTCCTTGAGATTCTGAAAACTGTGGGGGCAGCAGTAGAGTCCTGAGGAAAATAGATTCCATTTCTTTCTAATCTAGCAAGTGGGAGTTGACTGGTTTAAATTTGATCTGGAGACGTAACATCAACATAGTCGTGTCTGAACCCCAAATGGCAATTTGACCATATTCAATATGCAACAGTTTTTGCAGGCATATTAAAAGTTCAGAACACCATATTTCATTCGTTCTAAGACATAATCTTCTCCTCCACTCCTCTGCTTTGAAAATCTCTCAAATGCATTTTCCAGTCAGTGGCATGGGACATTGACCAGGAACAGTTGGGTCCTTGCAGTCACTGCCTGACACATTCCAGGAAAGTCAAGAAAGTGACAGCTTCCAAAATGGCAAAGAGGGTCAGTAATTCATAAGGAAAGTCAGGGGAGCAGTGATCACAAAACACAGTCTTATCACTATTGATGCTGGCATGCAGTCGTGTAGTGGAAAAACAAGGCTACAGATAACTCTTGAGTTGAAGGGTGAGGCGAAGAGTTGGACTACCAAGGTGAAGACATTTAGAAGGAATTTAACTTTTCTCTTGCTTATTTTCCTTTCTTTTTTAAATTAACAGATCTTTCTCCCCCAAGACCCAGTCTAAACATGAGAAAAAACATTAGACAAAACTAAATTGAAAGATATTCTACAAAACACCTAACCACAACTCCTTCAAAAAATTAAGGTCATCAAAACCAAGGAAAGCCTGGGAGACTGAGCCTATGAGAGACACAACTAGATGGTAGTGTGATATCCTGCATAGGACCTTGGAACGGAGCAAGATCATTGGTTAAAACAAAGGAGATCAGATCATGTGCGGACTTAACACTAATAATGTATCAATATTGGGTGATAAGTTGTGACAAATGCATCATGCTAATACAATATGTGAAGTATAGGAGAAATTGGATATCAAGTACACAGAAATTCTATTACATTTGTAACTTTTCTTAAATTTAAAGCTATTTTAACAAAGAATTTATTAAAAAAACAAAATCATCTCTTTTTACAAAAAGTAAATCATGTAACATTTATGTATCCTGGGTAAAAGGAAGCTCCTTCATAAGCCTCAAGGGATGCAAAAGCAGTGTCATGAATCAGCAGCTTCATTCTTTACTAAATTTATATAAAATAGTGCTATCATTTATGTTTAAAAGTAATTTAGAATTTGATGAAATAAAGTAACTATTTTATTAGAAATCAATGTGGCACATCCTAAGACTCATTTTAAGAATAACATCACCCACAAAACCTGGGGGAAAAAAATCTACAGTCATGGAACTCTCCATAAAGAAATATTATCAGTTTTTCTCCACATCTGCAAGCGTCCACATGCCACACTTAGCTGTAATCTGACCTGGGTGGGTACAACCCAAATTTAAGTATTCCCTTTAGCTTTTAACATTTGGCAGACAACTCCCATGCCTTCTTTCATCAACACTGAGTAATGTCTATTTGAAAATGCCCTTGAAAAGCCTCCCTGTGTTTTAAGTTCAGGCAGAGCGTTCCACTCAAGCACTAGGCAGATCTGAAACAAAGCAATCTTAAGTGTGCTCATGCTGGGAGGAGGCAAACTGGGCTTCAGGGTGGCCCTGGCACTGAATTTCTGTCTGAAGCAACTTAACATGGTGTCTTCTTGGGCACACACTAAATCACAGCTTTGTAAAGCCTCATGGAAACCAGAAATCCACATAGAAGACAGTAGTTATAAGTAATGTCAGTACTGCTATGCTTACTGAGTTTAGCTATTTTTAATAAATCACTAAGGAGATTACTAGCACCTTGCCCTTGTGTGTGTTAGTTGCTCAGTTGTGTCCGACTCTCTGGGACCCCATGGACTGTAGCCCACCAGGCTCCTCTGTCCATGGGATTTCCCAGGCAAGAATACTGGAGTGGGTTGCCATTCCCTTCTCCAGGGGATCTTCTCAACCCAGGAATTGAACCTGTGTCTCTTGCACTGCAGGCAGATTCTTTACTCTCTGAGCCACCAGAGAAGCCCATAAAAATGAACATCTATAGAAATATGAACCATCACAGTAGAAGTCATCCATCTTTTAGAGTATTTCTAAGTCTCTGTTAAGAGTCAGACATGACAGCGACTAAACCATCATGGCCACAAAGCCTCTGTAAGAAGGCGTGGGCTGAGGATCACATGGAATCTGGCCCAGACTCAGTTTATACTTTGTTCATTTCTGTACCTGGAAACAGCAATTGCACAGCAAATATTTTCTGAGCAAATGAATGAATCTATTTCTCTATCCCTTTATTGCCTGGGGCTAGAGTAAAGATGGAAGTCTCTGCTTTGGGGGAAGAAAGGAAAAGCAATTATAAGTCTGGGGAATAGCTATCAGCAAAAGCAAATCATCTTTTGAAAAGCTGGTAAACTTCAAGTGCCGAATTTGTCTTTGATGAACCTATCTGTAGAACTGACCTTTTTCCTCTGAAGTTCTTTGCTATAAAAAGCAGATGGTTTTGTGTGTAATAATAATCCTTATCTTTCTTTCACCTGAAAAACAATCTAAGCCAAATTTTAAAGCAAATTCTACTAATAACCGTTCAGTCATTATTCCTGTTAAATGTTGGGAATCAGTTGGAAAATGAACCACTACCCATTTTGACAAAACATTCTGCTATGCCTTGGGGCTCCAAGGCAGCTCTGGCTTCTTTTGACCCTGAAGAGGCAATCTGAGGACCTCGGCACCCAAGCAGGGGGCTCAATGGTGATGGTTAAATGGTCCAAAAAGGCTCAGCCACTCTGGACCACAGAGCAACTGCCAAGGCAAAACAGCTAGGAACATCCACCACTCATTGGATTCTATAATGTTCAGTCAAAGACGACAGAAGGGAGCTGGCAGCTCCTGTCGATATGTGTGTTACAAGAGGAGTTATTCAGGAATGATAGCATCAGTAAGCAGCAGCCCCTCATCCCTCTGCTGCAGAGTGAAGCCTCTAAATAAGAGAGGAGCTCAGCTTTGATGGGAAGAGAGGACGTGGAGAAGGAGTAGGTGGGAGGAAGAGGTTTGAGGGAGAAAGAGAGCTTTTCCTAAATGCTGAAATGTGGACCCCAAAGGCTCCGCCAGGCTCCTTCACCCTTCAGTTTTTTCTCTGGATGTAAAGATGCACCCTTTTTCCAAACAGAGGAGGATTTCAAAGACACACTTCAACGTGGAAGACATTCCTGGAAACTTTTTCTGAGAGTTTTCCTATGAGTTTGGGGATGTGAAGCTATTGATAATACACACTTTGCCCAGGGTTGACTGTACACTTTATGGCCCCATTCAATGCAAAATCAAAAGGTGGGACTCCCTGTTAAAGACATTAAGCACACCGAAATATAAAACATTTCCTTTCTTTCATAGACTCTGCCTCGACCAGTCATGGTATTTATTGGTTATTTAATGTTGCTCTGCAAAGGAGTGCAGACCCTGACCTCCCCTAACTGCCTGGGATCCTTTCCAACCAGAGGCAGCCTTGGCATCAGAGCACCTTACTGCCCCCACCCCTCAGCCCCCAGGGCAAGAGAGCCAATCTCCCTTTCCTGAAGGGCTGCCATTGGAATCCACAGGCCCCAGGGGACTGTGACCTCAGCCCTGGGGCAGACCATGCACCCGAATGGGGGTGGGAAAGAAGCTGACGGAAGTGAAAGCACCCACTGATGCGCTGTGGCACTTGCCAGGCAGGACTGTAGCTAGCCCGTCCTGCCAGATGTCACCAGGAGAGGGTGTCCCCCAGGCCCCACATCCACACCCAAGTGCCCGAAGAAGGAGGAGGCAGCGGTAGTTGCTAAGTGGAGCTGGGAAGAGGCAGGGCTGCAGGCGGACCAGGCAGCTGAGAACCAAATTAGGGGAGGGAGTGGGAGGCCAAGAGACGAGCCCAGGCACCAAGCCCTCAGCATACATTCCACTGTCCCATCCCACCCGACTGACAAAATAAGACGAAAGGTAAACCTACTAAAATTTCCATGACAGCAAAGCGCTAAACTTTAATGCAGGGCTCTCTGAGTCCACTGATCACATGGCCGGAAAGCCAGGTCTCCCCTCCCCCTCCGTCCCCAGTTCCCACCACAGCCTGGACGGACCAGGCAGTCCTGCACTCCCTGTTATCACAGCTTTCAGCCTGGAGCTGCTCATTCAGCCCCGGTCCCAGGCTAACCCTGCCTCACTTGCAAGCAAGCTCTGACAAATTCTCGCCCTGACCCTGGAAACAAATACGTAAACCATTTCTCGTACCATTTGCCTCCGCAGCCAGCACGCATCCTTTCCCAGTTTAGAGACCTGTTAGACATTAACGTTGCTGACTTCATCGCCCACAGTTTTTTCCTTGCCTGTGCTTTATAGGTGCACCCCACAGAGAAATTTAGTGTAGGGTGTTGTCTATGAACTCATTTAGCGTTTGGCAAGGACTTGCCCTTGATGGAGAGCCTGCACACACGCACACACACATTTTCCAGTGAATTCATCACTTTGCTAAAATCATCTCTACAGGAAATATGACTGAATAATCACAACTTTACTTGGATATTGTCCTTTCAACTAACAAAGCTCGGTCGCATTCACTATCAGATGGAAGCCAGGGCCATCAAACCAGCAAGATGTCTTTCTTTTCAAATGCTCTAGTCTGCATCATCATGTAGGGGGTGAGGGGTCAGAAATAATTCCCAGGAGATGAGTTTGTACCTAGAGTTCAAGGTCACAGAATACTTAAATGCCGTGGGGGAAGGCAGTATGGCATGGTAGTCAAATGCAGGGGCTCTGGAGCCAGCCTGCCACATGTAGCTTTCTTCACTTCTCAGGGATTTACTCTTCAGTGGGAAGAAGAGGATGCTAATAGTACCAGCGTCAAGGGCCTGCCGTGAGGAGTCAATGACCCTTTCTGTAAAGCCCTTGGCCCAACACGTTGTAGCTCCCCAACGATATCAAAGTATAAGCTCATGGGTTGGTGAAAACTTCCAATCCAGCATTTGGTGGGCAGCTACTGTGCACTCAACCTGATAAATGAAATGAATGCCAGCCTGGGGGAATATCTTCTTCTTGAGGAGTATCCCCAGTGGTAGAGAAAAGGCTAAACTATAAGCTTGAAATCAGGCGATGAAAGACTGGGGGATGATGCTATGAGTTCAAGGCTTTCACCCACATGTGTATTACGCTATAACTTTTCAACTAAACTGGGACACTTTTGAAAGAAATGGGAGCACTATTAATAATTAAGCCACAACAGCAGATGTAAGCCATAACCTAGTCTGAGAAATAGGGTAGAGTCAACACTGTAAGCCAGTTGAATAATTTCTTTTTTCTCCTAGAGATTTCCACCCTAGGCAAAGAGAGTTTACAGTGTTGACTCGGAGATTTGCCCAGAAAACTCCCAGCAGACTCTGGGCAGTCAGCTGTTACACCCACGGATCTACTGACCCTGATCATGGAGTACATGGGGGATGGTGAGAGTCAGCTCTCACCCTGAGCAATTCACTAGTTAGCTGCTAAAATATGACTAGTGCAAACAAAAGCAAAAAAATGAAAATGGAACAACCTAGACCTGAATGTGACTAAATGCTGGTATTCACAGCATAGCACTCCAGACAAGACGGGTATGTGACAGAGAGTGTTGTGTCCTGGGAAAGTAAAACGTTAAAGAAATAACAGGAGTAGTTAGGAAATTAGGATTTGATGGTAGTCTTTGGTTTTGAGATGGAAATTATAATGGAAAATATGGAAATTTATGAAAAATAAATTATAAAGTTTTAAATATTGTATTGTATTGTATCTAAATATTATCTTGTATCTGTTCCAGGTAACCTGCTAATTTACATTAGCAGCTGTCTTTCTAATTAAATCCACTTCTCATCAACAAACCTTTTGCAATAAATCTGGGACAGTGCATACCTTTGACTCATGCCAAAGGGCCATAAGCTATTTTGCAGAACCCTTCTAGATATAATTAAGAATAAAATAAGTAAAAGTTAGATTTTGGTCTCAGTGCATTATGCAATACATTGGGAAAAAATTGCACTTTATATTGGAATACTGAGTTTCTTTTATTGTATTTCCAAGAAAAGATAAATTTGGAGACAGTTTATCTATTGTTTGGTGAGGCCAGGAAGACCATGGAAACACTGAATCCAATAGAAAAAACAGAACCTTGAAAATATGATATCTTTATCAAAACAGGTGAAATGGGCATCTATTATCAAACAAGGCTTTTCTGGTATGAATTCATGGTGAATTATTTCAGTGGTGCCATAAAATTTATTAAGAAATTAGTTCCTACTAGGCCAACCTCTTTAAAAACTTCCCCTTTGAAGCTTACTCAAGTTCTGCTCAATTTTGCACCTTGGAGGAAAATCAAGTGATTCTGAGATTCCTATTGTTTAATGAGAAATCTGGGTTAATCGTGACGATTTAAAGCCAAATACTTCTCAGTGGTAAAAATCATTTCCAGAGAAAGAACCAAATGAGAATTAGATGACATTTTGAAAACAGTTTAAACAAAAGAGAAAAACCCATCTAAATGCGACCCATAGCTATTTCAGATTCCTGGGTCTCTCCCTTTCCTCTCACCCATTCATTCATTCACTGTGTTTCTAAATTACGACAACATTAGATGTGAAAAAGAAATCTGAGGCTTCCAGTGTCCTTACCTCTTCAGAATTTTCTATTTGGGAAGAGTCTGGGACTAGACAAGACTCCCCAGAATAAAAACAAATAGCAGTTTACTAAGAATGACGGTCAAAGAAAATGCTTAGCCTCTAGGATATTCATGGAGAGAGATAAAAACATTGACTTTCTTGGGCAGATATGGCCTTGAGGAGAGTAGAGGGCAGTAGGGCTTCACAGATGGGCAACTCAAAATAAAGATGGTGATGGTGGCGGTGGAATGGGTAGAAAAGAACAAGTTTTGTGGATGTAGCAAATACTTCACAGATTTTAATTTATTTAAATCTTAATGAAGTGAAGTGAAGTCCCTCAGTTGTGTCTGACTCTTTGTGATCCTATGGACTGTAGCCTACCAGGCTTCTCAGTCCATGGGATTTTCCAGGCAGGAGTACTGGAGTGGGGTGCCATTGCCTTCTCCAGGGGATCTTCCCGACTCAGGGATCGAACCCGGGTCTCCCGCATTGTAGGCAGACGCTTTACCCTCTGAGCCACCAGGGAAGCTGAAAGCATCTCGTGGCTCCTTCCATGATACAAGACCTTTCTGCTTACTATTTACAGTGTCAGCTGCTCAGCTGTGTCCAACTCCTTGCAACCCCATGGACTGTAGCCTGCCAGGCTCCTCTGTCCATGGGATTCTCCAGGCAAGAATACTGGAGTGGGTTGCCATCTCCTTCTCCAAGGGATCTTCCTGCCCCAGGGATCGAACCCCCATCTCCTGCATTGCAGGCAGATTCTTTACGGTCCGAGCCACCAGGAAAGCCCTTACTGTTTAAAGAACATCCTAAGAAATAAAGGGCATTATAGAAGAAACAAATCAGGTTCTTATGCAGACTTTCCATTGTAGAACAACAGATAAAATTACAGCGCTTCAGAGCTCAGGTTCTCAAACCAGACTTCCTGAGTTCAAACACGGGTACTATTTACCAGCTTTGACGCATTTGGGAGTTGACTTGAAGCTCTTAGAGGTTCCATTTCCTTATGTGTAAAAGGACCCTAATACCACGACCTACTCCTCCACAACTGTCATATCCCTCATCTGCATTTTGGGACTATCTTGTATTCACTGCTGTTGCTAGACCATGCTCTCTGCGCAGCTTCTTGCTAATTCCCTAAGATTCTGCCAGAGAAGACAGGAACTGAGCTGGTCTCAATGACAGACAGTGTATCTTTTCCTCCTGTGAGTTTCCCTTGCTCCTTTCACTAGCTATTTTTCAGCTTAAGTCCTTAAATAGTTCCTTCAATAATTTTCAACCTCTAGCTATTTTTCTTCAGTGAATCCACCATCAACTTTCTGGTGGCACTTTCCACAATAAACATTCACTTCTTTTTTGTCATTAGGTAGTATTTATCCTCCCATATAATGAATAGTAGCAATCTCTATTATTTTGTATTTCACCCCACTTCCATAAAAATGAATAGACCACACGTAAATATTTTTATACAGAGAGAAAAAGACAACTGAAGCTCTAAGGGTTGCAATGATGCCAAAAAATTGTACATTTGCTCTTGCTTTCTATACAGATGTAAAAATTAAGGGTAAAACTTGTGAGGGGTGTTAATATCTACAGGAATATAAATTACACTTATAAACATATAATTGATATTCACATCTGAACCACTGTAAATAAATTTTATTCAAAAATTTAAACAAAAATTTCCCCAGTGAAACAAAAGCAAGAAAGAAATATCAAAATAAGGAACTGCTGATTAAATTTTGACCTGAACTTACGATAAAACTACCATCAGTTAAAGTAAATGAAACAGGGTTAGGCTCTTAATTTGATCTATATTTAGTAAGATGGGTCAAAATTCTTTCCACTTTCCTGCTTAAAATTGCTTTCTTAGAGTAAGACAGGTTAAAAAATTGAAATCTTGGAATACCAAACCCTTTCAACTGTATCTTGTGAGGATTCACCTTCTCCTTAAGAGGCCACAGCTGTGAGACTCTTGAGAGTTACCTAAGGACTCTATTCAAAGTCACTGAATAGAACTGCCCCCAGTAATGACTAAAAGATGACCTGACTATGGAAGACAGTCCTGTGCTCTCCAAGGGCTGTGTATCAGTCTTAGATTTTGCTGCCTATTGTGTTTCTTAATCTGTTTGGGGATTTATCCCTTCCAAGGAAACTCTTAGTTGCAGTTAAACAGATGAGTATGGTTACTTCTTTTAAGTCACTGACAGTCTGCTAAAGCAATCTACCCCAGAGATCTTACACAAAGCTCAGAAAGGTTAGGTAGATTATCCAAGACCGCTCAATTTGTTATAACAGCAACTGACAATTATAAACAATTATAAAACATACCTCCTCTTTATGTTAGTCTTACTTAAATAATTTATAGTCTTCACAACAATTCTGAAGTATTCATAACGTATTTTATAGATGAAAAAAATGGACTGACTGAGACAAGTTAAGTGGCTTACCCAGAGCTACTCCATCGTAAGTAACTGGGTTGAGTTTGGACTCAGAACTGTCTCACTGAAAACATACATATTCTTTCTCCACATCATGCTGCTTCTCCAGGCAGAGGAGGATCTTTTCTTAAATGCAGATGTTAGCATTTTGGTGCAGGCTGCTTCCAAGGCAGAGCATCTCAGCGCATCCTCCCTGGCGTACGAACCACTCTGAGGGGCTACAGGCAAGACTGCTTGTCTGAGCATGAAAAACCCGTTCTCTTTAGGGCAGTTAACGTAAGGGTTAGCAGCTGTGAGAATAGGGGGCGGTGAAGAAATTTTCCCTCAAATCCCTTTGGAGTCCTAACACCTAGTTGAAAGAAATCCTTTAATCAGAATTCCTAGTAGTGATAAATATGTGGTTTTTTTTCCAATTTAAGATTTTTATTTTTTGCAGCAAGGATACTAAAATAGCTCCTTAACCTGCTCTACAAGATTGATGGAATGTAACTTTTTCCTTGCCAGGTGACACTGATTAACATATTTTCAGAGGTCAAGAGAACACCATAAAGTATGAGTCTATAAAGATTCAGTGTCAAAAAATTCTCATTTTTACATTTTTGGACATTTGCAAAATTACCAACAGCTGAACACAAAAGTAACAAAGCGAAAACTGGATATGTAAGCCAGAATGAGAGCATTGATGATGTGGGAAAAAAGGATATGGGAACCTCAGATCTATTATATGAGAATCATGTTTTATCACATCACTGCAAGACTCAAAGCCAGTAATAGTTATTAATATTCATCTGGGAAAATACTCCTTTTTCTTCTGCTCCGATTAGTCTACAAAAATCTTAGAAGATTCTACAAAAGTAAAAGTTTTACAGAAGTTTCATAAATAGCAAAAGGGAATATTTCTTATGTTTTTTAGTTTTACATATAAGACCAGAACATGACTTTTAAAATACCTCTGTCAATACTAGATACATATTAAAATAAAAGTAGAAATGCTTCAAGATGATTATTTAGTCCACATATCATTAAATGTTAACTTTAATATTTCTGAATAATCAACCGTTTCTCATTTCAGTGGTGGGATCTTAAACACTTAAAGTGGAATGGGGCAGACAAAATGGCATGTAATATTTGTTTGAAAACAAAAGTAAGTTACAATGTTTAGGTATAGTTTGGTGCAACTGAAGAAATACTACTATCCTCTTACAGAATAAAGTAAGAAGAGGGGATGTAAGTGGTGCTTTTTTTACACAAAGAAATAAAAATTCTTTGCTCGTCCAACTTGCACCCAAGGGATTTCAACTCATCTCTTTATGATCATGAATTCACTAACACGCCCACAGCACATCTGTCTAAAATAGACTTAATTACTGTTTTACAGATGAGCAGAATTGAGAATGATGATACTCTAAACTGGTAGCAGAAAGGGAATAGAGACACAAATTTCAAACATACAGTTTGTGCCACAGAGAATAATGGCCCTCCAGGATTGCCCACATCCTCCTCTCCAGAACCTGTGAATATCTTAGGTTACATGATAAAGGAGAATTTGGGTTGCAGGTACAATGAAGAATGTAGACCAATTTAAAATATGGAGAGTAACCTAGATTATCCAGGTGGGCTCAACATAATCATAAGGATCCTTAAATGTGGAAGGAGGCCGGAGAGATCAGAGCAGTGTGGTGTGAGCAATGCTTGACCCAGTGTTGCTGGATTTTTTTTCAATTGTAGTGGATTTAGAATATTATATTAGTTTCAAGTGTACAGCAGAGTAATTCAGTATTTTTAAAGATTATACTCCACTAAAAGTTATTATAAAATAATGGTTATACTTCCGTTGCTGTATAATATATATTTGTTGCTTTTCTATTTTATACATAGTATGTCCTAATTCCTTGCCCCTTCCCCATCCCCTTTCCCTATTGGTAACCACTAATAGGGAACAAATGGCTAGTTTGTTCTCTGTATCTGTGAGTCTGTTTCTGTTTTGTTTATGTATTTATTTGTATCATATTTTTAGATTTAAAGGTAGAAAAGGAAGGTGGGCCCCTCTAGAAACTGCAAAAACAGAAACAGATTTTCCCTTCAGAGCCTCCAGAAGGGAATGCAGCCCTGGCCACAACCTTGACTTTAGCCAAGAGAGACCCACCTTGGGCTTCTCACACACAGAGCTGTGCATGTGCTCTGTCCGACTCTTTGTGGCCCCGTGGACTGTAGCCCACCAGGCTGCTCTGTCCATGGGATTCTCCAGGCAAGAATACTGGAGTGGGGTGCCATGTCCTCCCCCAGGGGATCCTCCCAACCCAGGGATCAAACCCGAGTCTCTTACATCTCCTGCTTTGGCAAGTGGGTTCTTTACCACTAGTGCCACTTGGGAAGCCCAGATGTTCCTTAACTGTCCACAAAATGCGCGAATCCACCATTGACCTGCCACACGGTGCCAGCAACCTCTTCTGCCAACTGCCGGGCTTCAAGGAATTAGCAAAACTTAGGGTGGGAAAAGGCTTCCCTGGTGGCTCAGATGGTAAAGAATCTGCCTGTAATGCAGGAGAGCCAGGTTTGATCCCTGGGTCGAGAAGATCCCCTGGAGAAGGGAATGGTAACCCACTCCAGTATTCTTGCCTGGAGAATTTCATGGACAGAGGAGCCTGGCAGGTTACATCCATGGGGTTGCAAAGAGTTGGACATGACTAACACAACACTACTACTAATAGGATGGGAAAGAATTCATTTGAGAGCTGTAGAAAGAGACAAAAAAATCTCTAAAGAGTTTCCCAAGAGCGCTTCACATCAGAAGTCACTACTCCCAGGTAGATGTACCTTACATAAATGTAAGTTAATTAATTTGTGATGTTTTAAGCCACCCAAGTTTGTGGTAATTTGTTACAGTGGCAGTTGAAAACTAATATTCAGATGCTTAACGATTTTTGAGCCATTAATAAAACCATAATAATTTAAAAACGACTATAATCAATTTAAGCAACCAGATAATAACATTTAATTTGGAAATGCAAGTCTGTTTCAAAGTAATAAAAACAGAAGCACACAGATTCCTTGGCATAAAGAAAGATGGAAAAGTAAATATCTAAGAAGAATGTTTTTCATCTTCCACCAGCATACTAGAAAAGAAAGAAAATAAACAAAAAGAACATATCAATCTAAAGGATAAATTAAGAGTTTTAAAAATGCTGCCTAGAATAGCCTTCCAGGAGAAGTTTGGGAGTCATTGTGCTTTAAGATCTTTAAGATACACAGTGATGTTTTATATACCTGGATGGCTTAGTTATATACTAGCCTGATGACAAGAGCCTAGACTAGACAGTCTCTCATAGCCTCCTCCAGCCTAAATATTCTACACAGACTTGACTCTGTTCAGATTTCAGTGCCACAAATATTTATTGCCTGTCTACTCAATGTAGGTCATTCTGGTATGAATAACCAAAGAAAAAGACATAAACTTTAACTTTAAAAGTTCACAGTTTAATAGTGAACCAAGGTTAAACAATCAACCATATTTAAAGGACAGTGAGAATAATTGCAAGGGATGGATAGTGATATAATGATTAAAAATCATTAAATATCTTACAAATCAATAAAAATAACCAATGCATTCTTACTGATTATAAAATAAACAACAATACCATTGGTCAACACTGCAGATTTCCAGGCATCAATTTACTACAATGAGAATTTATCTTGTATTTCCTAAACACTGTATAAGGAAAGTTAAAAAGTAAATAAAAGAAAATTCTTCTTTAATATAGAATTTCAATTGAAAAATGCAAAAGGAATGATAGAATTAGATTCTTTCTAAAATGTAAAAATTGCCATTTTACAACCTCTGTATAAAATAATGGATCTGGGCCATGACCATCAATAGATGCTAAAAACCATTAAGTGAAAATTTGATGATGAATTTTATAATGGCAGGGTCAGGCTGAGGTCACCTAAACATAGCAAACAGTATTAACATTACTAAGTATGACACCAGCCATTTATGTACCTCTTTTGTGAGTTGTTAGGAAATAATACCACCTATAAAGTATTCTTTCCTGAAAATGCTTAACCCAAATCTAACAAAGCCTCCAAATCAAAATAGCTTTCATAGGAAATATCAGGATAGAGGAACCAGTTGAAAAATACAGGGAAGCAGCCAGGTAAATACAGATTGTGGACCAGAATATATAATCAAATTTCTTTAGCAAATCAATGACATTTAAAGAGAGAAGGGAGAGAGGACTCATATAATAAAGAGACTTATGATATGTAACAGTCAAACCTAACATGTAGACCATATAGGATCCTCATTCAAAAAAGGAACAGCTCAAAGAGGGCATTTTTAAAGATGACCAGAGAAATTTAAATATGGACTAGGCATAAAACAATATAATGGGATTATTGTTATAATAAGATAAAAGTAAGACATTATTAAAAATATTTTTATCTGTTAGAGATGCATACTGAAATGCTTAAAGACTATACAAATATAATATCTAGCTATGCTTTAAAATACCCATATGAGCAAATATAAGGAATACATGGAAAGAGATGAGCAAAAGAGTGACAATATTCAAGTTGCAAGATTATACACAAGAGTCATTATAGGTTTCATTCTTCTCATATGTTTGAATTTTTTCATAACAGAGTTTTAAGAGTTGAAACAAATAAAAGGGTACCTATTCCACTTGACCATCCCTCCTTACTGAATAAACAAAAGCTTGATATATCTGTGCTAGAAATTTTCTTTATAGTTTTCTACATATATTTTTCATTAGCAATCTAACTTCGGTCACTTTAAGATAGGATGCCTTCTGCCTCATAAGGAAAGGATGTTTATTATTAACCATATTTTCAATCCATATAACCAAGGATAAAAATTGTCATAAGTAAAATGTTACTTCTAATGCTCAATAAATAAAGGGATAGTATATCTGTTTCTGTTTGTGTAGGGGTACATGTATAGCTCCCAGCCACTTTTTATATTAATAGTAAAGAGTGCATATGTTGAAGGAATATTTGCAAATTTTCAAATTCCTTATGGTTTATGTGATCAAGGTTAATGTTTCTACATTTGTCAAAGTGCCTAGTTCTCAAATTTTGGGGGATAACAAACTGATGTGTTTGCTTTTAACATGCTTATCTTGTGTAAAATTTAGCCTAGGCATTTATAACTAATAATGTTACTCTCTTGCCTAATTTTAAAGTACAAGAGAGACTTATCTATGAGAACCTCTCTGTGAGAAAGAGCTGTAGGGCAAAACTGATTCATCTTTAACTTTGCTGCATATATGCACAAATATTAGATCTGGTATATAGTAGTTCATGTTAGAGGATTAAACTTCAAAGTTTATGGAAAAGCTATTTAGCAATAAGTGTAGCAATGAGCAAAATACAAACCTAGTCTTAGCCTGTTCAGGAAGACTTTGACAGCATTTTAAGTCAAGGATTCCTTTTTTTAAAAAAAAAGTTATCCTTTAAAATGTTTTATTTGCAAATAATATTTCTGGAGAAGGTTTGACAGTGCTCACATCCTCAAATTACATTTAATGTGATTAAAATATTTTTAAAGATGTAAAATTTTATAACACAAATACAAGCTTTAATCTTTTGTCTGAAATACTCTAAAAAGTTTAATGTAATATTAATGCTTTGTCTTTTAGTTTTAAAGGTAGCTTGTCATGCAGACACACCCAGAAAGCTGAAGTTGATATTTTCTACCAGAAGAAAGTAAAGACACAGCAGGTAGGAAAATTAATCCACATAAACAAGCTATGTTACAGAGATTTAAGCCCAGTTATTTTAACTATTTTTTCCCTATGCAAGTTTAGTTATATGGTCAGGAATTGTAGGTATAATGGCAATGATTATTTCTGCAGTATTATATACTTTTTGATGTAAAGAATTGTGCTATGGGTTACAAGAATTTTGATGTTTTGTATTTATGGCATTTGGTTCAGCTGAGGATGTAGAAAAAAAATGATGCTTCAGGATTCATGTATCATGTAACACGCGTTACCTGTTACCTCTTCTTCCTATGCCTGAAACCCAAAAATCTTACCGACTATGGCCTCAGTGTATTTCCCTTCGGCAGGAAGAGGAAAGTACTGGTTTGGTGACAAGTTACTGCCATATCCCAGGAGAAAACCTTCCAGTTTTACATTAGGACTCGGACGCAGGAACTTCAAGAGGATGGAGTCACTTGTGGTATTGATGTGGACCTTCAGGTTTGGCCTTTTACCTAGAGATGGGAATGAAAATATCGGTGGCTGTTACTTTACCTCCTTAGCATCCCAAGACAAATTTGGAGCAAAGGTTAGTGGCGAGAGGCCAACTTACTGGGAAGCGTGGTATCTAGCTACTAAGGATGACGGCGCACCCACCTAAATAGCTAAAACACAGGTAATTTTGAGACCAAAATAAACAGACAATAACATATAAAGTAGTCTAGAGCACCAAAAGGGCTTCCCTGGTGGCTCAGTTGGTAAAGAGTCTGCCTGCAATGCAGGAGACCAGGGTTCAATCCCTGGGTTGGGAAGATTCCCTGGAGGAGGAAATGGCAACCCCCTCCAGTATTCTTGCCTGGAGAATCTTACGGACAGAGGAACCTGACGGGCTACAGTCCATGGGGTCGCAAGAGTCATACATGACTGACTAAACCCCCACCATGAGAATGCCAAGCACTGTCTGGTAAAAAGGATCTGAAATTTCTTATTGGCAAATTGAATTACCACACTTTGAAACCCCCAGCCCCCTCGGTGCCGGTCTCCAGCCATAACCCTGTAGGATTTAGTGATTATTTATAGGGTTGGAAAGCGAGGGAGGTGCATACGTTTAGGTTTAGGAGTAACTGAGATGGTGGATTAGATTTTCTAAAAGGAGCAGGGTAGAGAGAACAGATGATTCCTTCTGTTTGGAGATTGCTGGGTCAGTGAGACAACTACATGGAAATGTCCAACAGTAAGGTGACTAAGTGTTATGCTCAGAAAGGGGGCCCAGATCCATCTGAGGGTCATTAGTTTATAAATGATCACTGGATGAACTTCCCTAGAGAGACTGCAGAGGAAGGAGAGAAACCCTGTGTTTTCACGACAGTATTATTATTATTTTTTAACTATGAAGCAACAGGGACAGACAGTCGTACTAACAAAAAGTCTTGACCAAGCAGTAAGGAAACAACACTGTTTTTTTTTCTTTGGGGCCAGAAGAAGCTAAGTTCAAACCACTTTGGCCACATACGGACCATGGTGCCTCTGACTGATCACTAACCTGTCCTTGTCTTGTTTCCTGATTTGTAAATTACAGATAATGGATAATGATGTCTACTTGGACAGATTGCTGACAAAGGTTAGTGCAAATGGCACCATCTTAAAGCGGACACATAGTAATAGGTCAATAATCGGTTACTTAATCAGGTCCATCCAACACCCTTTAGCCACAGTTTAGAAGTCCAAAGAAAGGCTTTGTTAGGTTTTTATAAATTCATGTGAAAAGAATTTGGCAACAAAACTCAATCTGAACTGTGATGGAGCCACACAGTCCTTTAATCTCACTGAACAGCCAGGGTAATGTAAAACAACACTGATGCTTTACAGCCATACATTAGTTTCTGCTGTTCCACCATGTGAGTCAGTTATACACAGACATGCCCACTCTTTGTAGATTCCCTCCCCACGTAGGTCACCGCAGAGCATTCGGTAGAGTTCCTTGTGCTATACAGTAGGTTCTCATCCGTTATCTATTTTATACATAGTGGTGTCTATACATCAGTTCCAGTCTCCCAATGCATCCCCCCCTCCCTTTCCCTCTTGGCAACTATACGCTTGTTTTCCACATCCGCGTCTCTGCTTCTGCTTTGCAAATAAGTTCATCTGTACTATCTTTCTAGATTCTAATTGTAGAAATTTTAATCCTATAATTAAATGTGCTTAATTAAAGGGTGCTGATCAAGACCCCACCAAAGAGGTTACTTAATACATGGTCTAGGCACCCTAGTACAATTCCAAAATCCAGAGATTTTTCTGAATTCTAAAGCATGTCTGACTCTGAGAGTTTTAGATAAGAGATTGTGGACCTCAATTATTTTCTTTCATTATTTCCCTGGGATTTTACATTTTTTAAATACTTTCCCTATTGGGAAGACTGTATTTACTTACCTAATAATTCACAGTCCATTTCTCATTAATCAAAGACTTGTATGTATACCAGTCTGCACTCTAAATACCGTGGATGTCCTGAATCCATCACACTAAATTTACATTAGTCCACTCAAAAATCATCCTGGGCCACCTCAATATAGCCACACAGAAGCCTTCCATCAGGCCTTTGAAGAAATAAAAACAGCCCCATCTTGGAGACCAGGCTGTGGGAACCACTCTTACTTCAGTAGCTGGTACTACTAAATCCAGGCATGTACTTTACCAAAATTTGATAAAATTTCTATAATTCTTGGTTCTCTGATTGCTATTCCTACATTTGCAGCAACACTGAAACCCAGAGATACTGAGTGGCTCATCCAAAGTCTGAGGAAGCTTCATCCCCAGCTCACCTCATCCAGTTCTCTCACCACACAAGTGACAGGGTGGCCACACCTCCGTCACTCGGCTGGTTAAGTGCAGGGTCAACACCGCATCTTAAGTTCTCACTAGGCTGGATTTTCTGCTCAGTTTTGCTTTTTATTAAATTTATTTTTAATTGAAGAAAACTTGCTTTATAGTATTATGTTGGTTTCTGCCAAACATCAACATGAATCAGCCATAGGTATACCTATGTCCCCTCCCTCTTGAACCTTCCTCCCAGCTGCCTCCCCATCCCACCCTTCTAGGTTGTTACAGAGCCCCAGTTCGAGTTCCTTGAGTCACACAACAAATTCCCAATGGCTATCTATTTTACATATGGTAACGTATGCTTCCATGCTCTTAATTTTGCTGAGAATTTTGTCCTGACTCAATTGAGTACGGAGTAGCTAATCCCCATACTGTAATGTTCAAATTGATGCTAACTGCTAATGTTTTGTCCTAACTTCACAAGATTTTGATAAGGTGTTATAGATAGATAATCTCACATGTGTAACACAGATTTTGGCCAAGCCAATTTTCCCATTCTTAGTTAAATGCCTAGATGAACTCAACAGTTATCCATCTTGCTCAGTGGAATGGAAAAAATCTAAATCAAGCACATGTTCTGCTACCTTGTAAGGTTATCATGTCTCATGATAAATTAAAAAAAAAAAACAGCTGGCCTGTTTCCAACACCTTGTTTGGGAAGACGTGATTAGGAATCTTTATGTACTTTGGCTGCACTCTTCTTGGGCAGAGAGCCAAGAGTCACGACATCATCACATTAGACCTTTGCTCACAGATGTACCATGTTATTCCTCCCCTTGGGAAGTGGGAAGAATGACTGTCCCAATGAGAAAAAGGAAGGCTGTAAACAGAACTACTAACAAAAGTGGAAATGTTATTGCTTCCTCTGCCCAGCATTTTCATAACTCCAGTCTTTCTCCCTTTTGCTAATAATTCATGTCAATAAATACATCAACATCATGTAACTTTCTAAGTTAATTGGCATTTATCTAACCTACTTTCTCCAAAATTCCAACTCATACTACTCTCTAGAGCTAAACCTCTAAAGCTCCTGAGAAAAAAAGCACACAAATAAGCCTATTCTGAAAACAGCACCACAAACTTCATATTTTGAGATTCTCTTCTCAGTTCCTTATGGGAGTTAGGAACTCAAATCCCTTCATTATCTTGCTACGTATGAATACTCTTTTTTTTAAAAAAAAATTTTGTTCAAGTATAGTTGATTTACAATGTTGTGTTAGTTTCAAATACACAGCAAAGTGAATCAGTTATCCATATAGATATGTACACTCTTTTTAGATTATTTTTCCATATAGGTCATTACAGTGTATTGAGTAGAATTGAGTAGGTCATTATTATCTGGTTACTTCTCAAAATCTCTCATTTGTCTTTGGCTAGTATAAATCTTCTCATATTCTTCAATGCATACAAGACCCTGGCCCTACAGTACGCTCACATTGTCACCCAGCATGGATTCGCTCAACACCCCATTTTCTTACTCATTTATGACCCCACTGACCCTTTTAGAGCTCAGCAAAATGGTTAAGCAATATTTTGTCCTTTTCATCTGAATAAGTTTTTCAAGTGTCCCTTCAAATGAATGTTTGGACTAGTATTTGAGTTTACATGATTAAAAAAATTCCCCGGTATTTTAGGGTAATTCTCAGTGCATCCTATAATAATTTTTAACCTTTGATAAATTTATCTTCACTCTGGGTAGTTCTGGCTTAAAGGTCTGAAACACTAGTCATGTGATAACTTTTATCTTTCAACAATTAGCACAAAAAGTTCAGGTGAATGATTTAAATAGAGATAATTTTTAAAAAGTACAACATGATACAAGCTTAACTAAGAAAACATTCATAAGTGGCATATATATTGCCCAGGAAAGCCTAGGAATACAGAGAAATGGGAACTGAAAGAACATTTTATTGCATCTTAAATGAGAAACAAAACATATACTAATTAAGAGTGAGATAAAATGAAGCATGTGAGCATTTCAGGAAAGCAATACTAGAATGGCTGGAAAAGAAAAAGATTGCATGTTGGCAAAGTAGAACTTTGGATCTATGACAGCTGTTTCTAATCCTCTACAACACTCTAGGGTATCTCTAAGTATTCCAAATGGGGTTGTGAAATTCTAAAAGAAAAAGAATGCCTTTCAAAACAAAATTAGAATTAATCCCCTTTTAGTTTTTAAAAGAAAATACATGCCCTGTGGCATTAAAAACAGGAAGGTGGTGAAATGAGAAAATCAGAAAAAAGAGCGCTACAAGTTCAAAGAACCCTCTGGATCAACCAGAGGAGACAGGTTGCTATTGCTGTAGGCATAGGTGCTGAGCAGACATTTAATGTTGATCCCGGGATTCTGACTGACCATGGCCAGTTTATGCACATGGACATCACCAGATAGTCAATACCAAAATCAGACTGATATATTCCTTGCAGCCATAGATGGAGCAGCTCTATACAGTCAGCAAAACAAAGACCAGGAGCTGACTGTGGCTCAGATCATGAAATCCTATTGCAAAATTCAGACTTAAATTGAAAAAAGTAGGGAAAACTGCTAGACCATTCGGGTATGACCTAAATCAAATCCCTTACAATTATACAGTGGAAGTGAGAAATAGCTTCAAGGGATTAGATCTCATAGACAGAGTGCCTGAAGAACTATGAACTGAGGTTCCTAACATTGTACAGGAGGCAGTGATCAAGACCATCCCCAAAAGTGGGATTGCTGGGTCATATGGCAGTTCTATTTCCAGTTTTTTAAGAAATCTCCACACTGTTTTCCATAGCGGCTGTCCTAGTTTGCATTCCCACCAACAGTGTAAGAGGGTTCCCTTTTCTCCACACCCTCTCCAGCATTTATTGCTTGTAGACTTTTGGAGAGCAGCCATCCTGACTGGCGTGTAATGGTACCTCATTGTGGTTTTGATTTGCATTTCTCTGATAATGAGTGATGTTGAGCATCTCTTCATGTGTTTGTTAGCCATCTGTATGTCTTCTTTGGAGAAATGTCTGTTTAGTTCTTTGGCCCATTTTTTGATTGGGTCATTTATTTTTCTGGAATTGAGCTGCAGGAGTTGCTTGTATATTTTTGAGATTAATCCTTTGTCTGTTTCTTCATTTGCTATTATTTTCTCCCAATCTGAGGGCTGTCTTTTCACCTTACTTATAGTTTCCTTTGTTGTTGCAAAAGCTTTAAGTTTCATTAGGTCCATTTGTTTAGTTTTGCTTTTATTTCCAATATTCTGGGAGGTGGGTCATAGAGGATCTGCTGTGATTTATGTCGGAGAGTGTTTTGCTATGTTCTCCTCTAGGAGTTTTATAGTTTCTGGTCTTACATTTAGATCTTTAATCCATTTTGAGTTTATTTTTGTGTATGGTGTTAGAAAGTGTTCTAGTTTCATTCTTTTACAAGTGGTTGACCAGTTTTCCCAGCACCACTTGTTAAAGAGGTTGTCTTTTTTCCATTGTATATCCTTGCCTCCTTTGTCAAAGATAAGGTGTCCATAGGTTCGTGGATTTATCTCTGGGCTTTCTATTCTGTTCCATTGATCTATATTTCTGTCTTTGTGCCATATGACCCAGCAATCCACTTCTGGGCATACACACTGAGGAAACCAGATCTGAAAGAGACACGTGCACCCAATGTTCATCGCAGCACTGTTTATAATAGCCAGGACATGGAAGCAACCTAGATGCCCATCAGCAGATGAATGGATAAGGAAGCTGTGGTACATATACACCATGGAATATTACTCAGCCATTAAAAAGAATTCATTTGAATCAGTTCTAATGAGATGGATGAAACTGGAGCCCATTATACAGAGTGAAGTAAGCAGAAAGATAAAGAACATTACAGCATACTAACACATATATATGGAATTTAGAAAGATGGTAATGATAACCCTATATGCAAAACAGAAAAAGAGACACAGAAATACAGAACAGACTTTTGAACTCTGTGGGAGAAGTGAGGGTGGGATTTTCAAAAGAACAGCATGTATATTATCTATGGTGAAACAGATCACCAGCCCAGGTGGGATGCATGAGACAAGTGCTCGGGCCTGGTGCACTGGGAAGACCCAGAGGAATTGGGTGGAGAGGGAGGTGGGAGGGGGGATCGGGATGGGGAATACGTGTAAATCTATGGCTGATTCATATCAATGTATGACAAAACCCACTGAAATGTTGTGAAGTAATTAGCCTCCAACTAAACAAAAAAAAAAAAAAAGACCATCCCCAAGAAAAAGAAATGCAGAAAGGCAAAATGGCTGTCTGAGGAGGCCTTACAAACAGCTGAGAAAAGAAGAGAAGCTAAAGGCAAAGGAGAAAAGGAAAGATATACCCATTTGAATGCAGAGTTCCAAAGAATAGCAAGGAGAGATAAGAAAGCCTTCCTCAGTGGTCAGTGCAAAGAAATAGAGGAGAACAATAGAATGGGAAAGACTACAGATCTCTTCAAGAAAATTAGAGATACCAAGGGAACATTTCATGCAAAGATGAGCACAATAAAGAACAGAAATGGTATGGACCTAACAGAAGCAGAAGATGTTAAGAAGAGGTGGCAAGAATACAGAGAAGAACTTTTCAAAAAAGAACTTCATGACCCAGATAACCACAATGGTGTGATTACTCACCTAGAGCCAGACATCCTGGAATGTGAAGTCAAGTGGGCATTAGGAGGCATCACTACAAACAAAGCTAGGGGAGGTGATGGAATTCCAGTTGAGCTATTTTAAATCCTAAAAGATGATGCTATGAAAGTGCGGCATTCAATATGCCAGCAAATCTGGAAAACTCAGCAGTGGCCACAGGACTGGAAAAGATCAGTTTTCATTCCAATCCCAAAGAAAGGCAATGCCAAAGAATATTCAAACTACTGCACAATTTTACTCATCTCACATGCTAGCAAAGTAATGTTCAAAATTCTCCAAGCCAGGCTTCGACAGTATGTGAACGGTGAACTTCCAGATGTTCAAGTTGGATTTAGAAAAGGCAGAGGAACCAGAGATCAAATTGCCAACATCTGTTGGATCATCAAAAAAGCAAGAGAGTTTCAGAAAAACATCTACTTTGCTTTATTAACTACACCAAAGCCTTTGACTGTGTGGATCACAACAAACTGTGGAAAATTCTACAAGAGATGGGAATACCAGGCCACCTGACCTGCCTTCTGAGATATCTGTATGCAGGTCAAGAAGCAACAGTTAGAACTGGACATGGAACAATAGACTGATTCCAAATCACGGTCAAGGCTGTATATAGTCACCCTGTTTATTTAACTTATATGCATATATAACATATATGCAAAATGCCAGGCTGGATGAAGCACAAGCTGAAATCAAGACTGCTGGGAGAAATATCAATAACCTCAGACATGCAGATGACACCACCCTTGTGAGAGAAAGAGAAGAACTAAAGAGCCTCTTGATGAAAGTGGAAGAGGAGAGTGAAAAGTTGGCTTAAAATTCAACATTCAGAAAACTAAGATTATGGCATCCAGTCCCATCACTTCATGGCAAATAGATGGGGAAACAACAGAAACAGTGAGACACTTTATTTTGGGGGGCTCCAAAATCACTGCAGATGGTGACTTCAGCTATGAAATTAAAAGACGCTTGCTCTTTGATAAAAAAGCTATGACTAAACTGGACAGCATATTAAAAAGCAGAGTCATTACTTTACCAACAAAGGTCCACATAGTCAAAGCTATGGTTTTGCCAATAGTCGTGTATGGATGTGAGAGTTGGACTATAAAGAAAGAAAGCTGAGTGCCGAAGAATTGATACTTTTGAACTGTGGTGTTGAAGAAGACTCTTGAGAGTCCCTTGGATTGCAAGGAGATCCAGCCAGTCAATTCTACAGGAAATCAGTCCTGAATATTCATTGGAAGGAATGATGCTGAAGCTGAAACTCCAATACTTTGGGCACCTGATGCAAAGAACTGACTCATTGGAAAAGACCCTGATGCTGGGAGGGATCGGGAGCAGGAGGAGAAGGGGACGACAGAGGATGAGATGGTTGGATGGCCTCACCGACGCAATGGACATGAGTTTGAGTAGGCTCCAGTAGCTGGTGATGGACAGGGAAATCTGGCGTGCTGATGTACATGGGGCTTCAAAGAGTTGGATACGACTGAGTGACTAAACTAAACTGTGGCCCGTTTCAATAAAACCCTGTAAAGAAACATAGCCCAAACTTAAAATGCTTAGGTAAGCCAGCTAAAGTACCATGGACATCCAGTCGCTGATCTGTGAGAAAGGAGTTACCATCACAACCTGTTCAGTAGCAGGAATTCTTTCATGTCTAATCTCTCTTCATGTTATCTTAACACTTTCAAAAATATTTTAGAATGTGGTACAAATTGTTTATATGAAGTTGGTCAAGTTGATAAAATCATTTCAAGAGAAAAACTTCAAAATAGGAAAGTTATCTTCTCATCTAAAAAGTATCTATTAGTGTAGTAGCAATAAATGCCACAGCCCCCAGCTCTCAATGTTGTAAAGCATTAAATAACAAGTTTGGGAACAATCAGTTAGAATTTATTTCTGCAAGATATTAAGTAAAAGAATAGCTATAGTAATGATGTCAGTAAAATAATGACTAAATTGTTTCAGGATTAAAAGAATAAGCCATATTTCTTACTCATAGCATGTTCTTTCTTTGCACACATTCTATTGACACTGCCAACCTGTATACTTGCTTAGTCACTTACTTTGTTGTACAAAGTCAAATTTTCTAATACATCAAAATCCTTAAGTCAATTCTCAGCAGTTCAGATATGACACATAGATTTAAAAAACTGATAAAATGGACTTGGCCAAATTTTAGTTTTGAACTTTAAAAGGACTAACAAGAAAAAGAAAAAGCTAAGTGCAGATTGGCAGAAAATATTTGCAATACATTTACCTAATAAAGGACTTGTATCCAGAATATTTAGAAGAATTCTTTCTACTCAATAAGAAAACAGAGCATTTAAGAATAAATGGCAGAAGGTTTGAATACATCCCTCAGTAAAGGAGATGTATGATAACCAACAAGCACATGAAAAGATAACATCAGGGCTGTCCGATGTTTTCAGAAAGGGGTCAAATAGTAAACATTTTAGGATTTGCAGGCTAGATATTCTCTATTGCAGCTATTCAACTCTATCATTGTACTACTAGAGCACCTATAGATGTTATGGAAACAAATAGACATACTTGTGTTCCAATTAAATTGTATTTGTACAAAAATAGGGAGTTGGCTGGATTTGACCCCTTGGTCATAGTTTACCAACTCCTGGTCAACACCCTTAATCTTCAGGGAAATTCAAGTTAAAACCATGGTGAGATACCATATATGTAAAAATGGCAAAAATGAAGACCGCGATAATAAGTGTTATGCAGAGTTTGGAGCAACTGGAATTGTCTGAGCAACATTCCGAGTGTGAACATTAAATATTTCATACAGTTTCACTGTTTGTGAAAGCTCTTGGTTGGTTACCAAATAACCCATCAATTTCATTCCTAGGTATTTACCAGGAGGAATGAAAATATAAGTTTATGCAAAGACTTGTGTGCAGATATTCAAAGCAACACCAAAATGGAAACAAACCAAATGTCCATCACCTGTTGAATGGATAAACAAGTTATAGCTTATTCATACAATAGGATATGAATGGGCAATAGAATAGCATTTCAAGATGATTGAGTCTCTCTGGCCTACCATTATGTCACTGTAGAGTGAGCCAGATCTTCCTCACCTCTGTAACCACCTTATACAGACTCTCCTGATGGGAGGTCCTTCAAGCATCTTGCCATTTACAGCACTGATGAAAGTACTTTTAATGGTGCTTAATATAATTATCCACCATTCAACAAATGGTACATATATAATATCAGCAAGTCCTTTTCAGGCATTACTGTGTTCCAAGAACTGAAAATTGTAAGTTTCAGATGTATTCAATGTTCTTCTTAGTTAGCTTGCAAGTGAAACATTTCAATGCCTTTATGGTCATGAAATTAAAAGACGCTTACTCCTTGGAAGGAAAGTATGACCAACCTCGACAGCATATTAAGAAGCAGAGACATTACTTTGCCAACAAAAGTCTGTCTAGTCAGGGCTATGGTTTTTCCAGTGGTCATGTATGGATGTGAGAGTTGGACTGTGAAGAAGGCTGAGCGCCGAAGAATTGATGCTTTTGAACTGTGGTGTTGGAGAAGATTCTTGAGAGTCCCTTGGACTGCAAGAAGATCCAACCAGTCCATCCTAAAGCAGGTCAGTCCTGGGTGTTCATTGGAAGGACTGATGCTGAAGCTGAAACTCCAATACTTTGGCCACTTCATGTGAAGAGTTAACTCATTGGAAAAGACCCTGATGCTGGGAGGGATTGGAGGCAGGAGGAGAAGGGGATGACAGAGGATGAGATGACTGGATGGCATCACCGACTCCATGGACATGTGTTTGAGTAAACTCCGGGAGTTGGTGATGGACAGGGAGGCCTGGCATGCTGCGATTCATGGGGTCGCAAAGAGTCGGACATGACTCAGCGACTGAACTGAACTGAATTGAACTGATGGTCAGAGCAGCTAATTAAGGAGCTATCAAGATGTCACATCTCAAGTTTATGTGTTAAACAGGGAAAGTTACTATCTGATAACACATTCAAAAGATTCCCCCCAATTCATAGCTGATGGCATAATTTGTGTTTAATTGAACTACAATGCTAACTTATATAAACCATAATTTTAACATGGGACTTGGTGTTGTAACTCTTTGTGACCCCATGGACTGTGGCCCACCAGGCTCCTCTGTCCATGGAATTCTCCAGGCAAGAATACTGGAGTGGGTAGCCATTCTCTTCTCCAGGGGATCTTCCTAACCCAGGGATCAAACCCAGGTCTCCTGCTTTACAGGTAGACTTTTTACTGTCTGAGTCACTGGGGAAGCACAATAATTGAATATTTGCTTTAATTCTTAGGCAGTGAAAAAGGTATTACATAAAAATGGTACTCAAATGACTCTATCTATCTTGGTACCATGATCAAAGGAAAGATGTTAGAAGAAGAAAGAAAACCATATGGAATTACGTTAATTTTCCTGTGATAGCCACAAGGTAAAAGGAGTAGCCAAGGCAATTAGTTGTCTTCAGTTGTTTCTGATCTTCCGTAGAAATGAGTGGTCTGTAGTCTATAACCTGGCTTTTTCTTACCAATAACCACAACCATCTGAAAGCCAGTGATCTGACTAGAAATGTTGGCAAGAAAAGCATGGCAACTCAGTTAAATGTTTTAAGGATAGTGAAGATTAACGTTGCTATTAATCAAATGGACTTCCCAGGTGGTGCAGTGGTAAAGAATCTGATGGCAACGCGGGAGACTCAGGTTCGATCCCTGGGTCAGGAAGATCCCCTTGAGTAGGAAATGGCACTCCACTCCAGAATTCTTGCCTGGAAAATTCCATGCACAGAGGAGCCTGGTGGGCTACAGTCCATGGGGTTGCAAAGAGTCAGATGTGACTGAACACACATACAGTATTTAAATACTATTGGGTACTTTTTTTTTTTTTTTCCTCTTTCACATATCAGTATGTATTTAAGTTTCTTTTTTTTTTTTTATTATTATTATTTTTTTTTCCAGTGGGTTTGTCATACATTGATATGAATCAGCCATGGATTTACATGTGTTCCCCATCCCGATCCCCCCTCCTGCCTTCCTCCCCATCCCATCCCTCTGGGTCATCCCAGTGCACCAGCCCTGAGCACTTACTTGTCTCATGCATCCAACCTGTGCTGGTGATCTGTTTCACACTTGATAATATACATGTTTCAATGCTATTCTCTCAGATCATCCCACCCTCGCCTTCTCCCATAGAGTCCAAAAGTCTGTTCTGTACATCTGTGTCTCTTTTTCTGTCTTGCATATAGGGTTATCGTTACCATCTTTCTAAATTCCATATATATGCGTTAGTATACTGTGTTGGTGTTTATCTTTCTGGCTTACTTCACTCTGTATAATGGGCTCCAGTTTCATCCATCTCATTAGAACTGATTCAAACGTATTCTTCCATTGTGTATACGTACTATGTGAAATCTTAAAAGTACAACAAACTAGTGAATATAACAAAAGAGCAGTAGACTCACAGATATAGGGGACAAATTAGTGGTTACAAGTGAGGGGAGGAAAGCAGGGAGGGGCAATAGATGGGTGGGGAATTGAGAGGTACAAAGCATTAGATGTAAAATAAGCTACAAGGACATATTGTATAACACAGAGAATATAGGAAATACTGTATAATAACCATAAATGGAGCATAACCTTTGAAAGCTGTGAATCACTATATCATACACCTGTAACTTATATAATGTTGTGCACCAACTGTATTTCAATAAAAAAATATATGAAAAGTATAAGAATATATAAGAAAACACCCAGAAAAATCCTGGTTTATATGTATATATAAAGCAAGATTTTTATAAATCTCAGGGAAAATGGCATTTTTTTAAAAATGCAGGGAAAAAATTGTAGTTAAAGTCCCATAAGCCACAAGGAGAGCTGTCCAAGCCAGAGACTGAGGGGCTTTAGATAAAGTCACGACTTGACTTTACATGTACAGGGTCAATGTTAGCGAGAACCTTGCCGCAGGGATCCCGTGATCTCTGCTCCAGCTCTAGCAGAGCAGCCTGTCCGCTGTCCTGTGTGCCGAGGGGAGGCTGCAGGCTGGAGGACATGTGCCCACAGGCAACAGCTGCCCTCAGAGTTCGGGAAATAAAAAGTCCAGCTCACCTGGAAAGCTCCCCTGCTAAGCCATTCTCAAAGGATTCCCAGACAGCTAACACTCCCCAGGTGTAAGCTAGTTAACTTTTTGTTAGGCATCATGGTCATCAAGGACACAGAGGATGTTTCCTATTGAATTCAGAAAGAAATGCCATTTTGCCAAAAATCAGAAGGGAAAAGGTTTTCTTCCCAATGGGGCACCTGGTGTCTGTTTGCCCAGCTGTCTGTGTAAGTGATTTCCATTTCAGCTAAAACAACCACAGTTTCCACCTCGGTCAGAATTCCCAGGGCACTGATTCCAGTACTTCACCGTCTGGTGACTTTGGATGACTAAATGAGACAGACTGAACCCGCCAGTGTTGACATTTCAGCACCACTTGGCAGGGCTAATAGTTTTACCAAAGGAGCAAGAATTTCATTACCTACTTTGTAACCCAACCAACAACCCAGCAGGAAAACTACTTTTCATAGACTACCATCTAATTCAAGAACCTCTCATACTTAAGAAGAAATCTTATCCTGAGACATAGACAGTTGTCACTTGCACACAATCCCTTGATCTAATTCTCCCAAAATTAGTCTTTAAAGTCTGAAGCATGCTGAATTTTCTCTTTTTCAGGGGGTGGATGGGAGTAGCAACTATAAGCAATCAATGGCCATGTATTTGCTATATGGGAAGGGTGGCAGTGACAAGGTTCATTTCAAACAACTACAAATTCTAAATAAAATCATTATTTGCTTTGGGGAATCTGGGGAAATAAGTATTTTCACTTATCTGCTTTTCATTTTATCCATTCACTTATGACAAGGTACTAGGCATTAGTGACACCAATTCAAACATGACTTGTCTGATCACAAAAATTGTGCATTCTAGTAAATTAGACACATAAATAAATCAACTATTTCAGTGCAATATGATTAGAACAATTTGTTCAATGCAGCTACAGTACAGAGGCTCTAGATACACTGGAAGGGGTGGACGGAGAGGATATATAACAGAAGTGTTCCTTTAGTTTTGTTAAACTTGTTACAAAAATAGTTTTTATGCCATGTTGTTGCTGATCAGTTACTAAGTTGTAACTGACTCTCTGTGACCCCATGGACCGCAGCACACCAGGCTCCTCTGTCCTTCACTACCTCCCAGAGTTTGCTGAAACTCATATCCATTGAGTTGATGATGCTATCTAATTGTCTCATCCTATATCGTCCCCTTCTCTTGCCTTCAATCTTTCCCAGCATCAGGGGCTTTTCCAATGAATTGGCTCTTTGCCATCAGGTAGCCAAAGTGTTGGAGCTTTTGCTTCAGCATCAGTCCTTCCAATGTATATTCAGGACTGATTTCCTTAAAGATTGACAAGTTTCGTCTCTTTGCAGTCCAAGGGACTCTTCGCGAGTCTTCTCCAGGACCACAATCTGAAAGCATCAATTCTTTAGTGCTCAGCCTTCTTTATGGTCCAGCTGTCACATCTGTACATGCCTACTGGAAAAACCATAGTTTGACTATATGGATCTTTCATGCCATGAGGATATGCGAAATGCAGGTAAGAAAGTAAATCTCATTTCTCAAAAGAAGACATACAGATGGCTAACAAACACATGAAAAGATGCTCAACATCACTCATTATCAGAGAAATGCAAATCAAAACCACAATGAGGTACCATTACACGCCAGTCAGGATGGCTGCTCTCCAAAAGTCTACAAGCAATAATGCTGGAGAGGGTGTGGAGAAAAGGGAACCCTCTTACACTGTTGGTGGGAATGCAAACTAGTACAGCCACTATGGA